>NC_056732.1:1269274906-1269279906 GCF_019279795.1 Protopterus annectens | reverse complement strand
TATATATATATATATATGTGTGTGTATATATATATATATATATATATATATATATATATATATATATATATATACATATATATGTATATATATATATATATATATATATATATATATATGTGTGTGTGTGTGTGTGTGTGTGTGTGTGTGTGTGTAGGCACACACCTATACAGCTTGCAAAGTATCCTTAAGCCTTATCTTTCTCAATGACTATTCCTTTGTGTTTATTTTCTTCTGACTTAGGTGCCCTCATTCTTCATTTAAGCTAAAAATTAATTACGTGACCTAATTCTGTAATTCAGTAATCGAACAGTAAATGCAGAGTTTGTTTTATTGTCTGTTTTATTGTGCTGCAGTTGCCAAGTGCCATTTGCCTTTCTGAAAGGCCCGATGTTAATGGAGAAAGTAGGTAGATAGATAAGTTTGACTTACAGAATAATTCAAAATCCTAATCACATTCTAAGGCCCAAACACATTGTGGATGGGCATCAAGCATACACAAAGAAGGTAATACATTATTAATTCAACTATTTCTACAATAAGCCTACAGAGCTAGTGAACATCAGCAATAACGTGTTTGCATTTATTTTACTTTTACAGTGATGATATGAAGAGCACTGAATGATAAACACAGCTTCTACAGCAAAGCAACAAGGAGTCAAAGTGCAGTTCGGTAGCTGCTTTCTATATTCTCCAGTCTGCCAGCCATGGAGCCAGATGTCTCCGCTTCTGCAGCATGCAGGTCCATTGGATCACCAAAACACATCTGCAATGGAATGGCCTACTGTAGTTGTATATGCACCTACAGCCTGACATCGCCATAGTACACATCGGAGGCAATGATGTGATGACGCATCCCCTTGGAGAGCTGAGGTTCTGTATAAAGGCAGTTTTGAACACAAAGCAGCCATGTTGGCCTAAATGTCATTTTGCAAGGTCAGACATCTTACCTCACCAACAATGGAGACATGAAAACAGTCAGTGAGCGGCACAGAGAGATAGAAGATTGCAAAACAATATCATGCATGGATGGATGCTCATCTATGCAGTCATGCATGAATGTATTAACTCAAAAGATGTATATCTGCTTGCAGCTGATGAGGTTCACTTCAATAGGAAGGAATTTGGACCCTCTTGGATGATTTCCCTACCTGTGTGATGGCAGCAATCCAAGAGATCCTGACAAAGAATCTGTGAAGAAATTCGACACTGTCATTTCTGCTTGCATATCTGGCTAAGTTTTTGGTACATAATTTCAGATTATCATGTGTATTATATACCAGCATGTCTAGCTACAGTATTATATTGTAAACAAGTTCTTAAATGTTGATTTATAATCTGTTCCTACATAACGCTTTAAAGACTTGAACAGTGTCCTTTCGCATTTTTAACTGCAGTCTGCACATTTTTGTGAAGAGAGATTCTAAAGGCAAACTGTCTCAGATTCAGCTGATCAGTAGAAAATGTCATTGGAATGTGACAGTTGCTATCTGTTACTATCAGAAGCTGAAAGACAGGAAGGAACTTTTAGAAAATGGCTATTGATTTTCAAAATATGAAATGAAAATTAGAACTGGAACTTTTGACATTTTGGCTAGTATATAAAAGGCCCTGCTGAAGTCAGTTGCCAGAAGTCAGTAGAAGTCATGTACAGTTGTCAGTTACCACAGATGTACTGTGCAGTGGTTACCAAAAAGGATTCACCAAGAACTGTAAACCTGCCTTTGCTCTGTTGTAGTAATTTAGTTTAGCTCAGGGACAGTATTCTTTAGTGAGATAGGAAAATTATAACTAATCAGGGAGATTAGAGTTTTTCTGAATGCTGGATTTCTATCCTACTGTACTGATTGTATTTTCCTGGTGACTGAACTCTGTTTGTTTATTAGAAATTACTGTTTTATATTTTTAATCATTTTACTCATTATTAAGTATTTTTTTATTAATTTACACTGTGGCTGGTCAATCAGTGTTTTTTCTTTAGTGATCTGAGAGTACTTATACTTAACTTGATAATTCCCAGGGCCACTCCAAAAGCTTGGCTTCTTAGGACATTTGCTACTATTCATTTTAATATTTAACTTTCATAATTGGACACCTCTTTAGAAGGGCATGAAGACACTCTGATTACTGGCAGCATTACTGTATTATTTTGGGGAAGGGACAAAGCTGGAAATCTGTTTCAGGCTTTCCCAGAAGTTTGGATGTGTGAGATTTAATTTATTTAATTGTGAGTAGATCAGAATTCTTAAACTGGGACACACTGCTCTGAAGTGTGTAATAAGGAGTTATCTTTGGGTTGGAGAGAAGTATACAGCCCAGTCCCAGGCTATAGAGCGTGTTCTTGTTGTGCTCTTAGGCGAAGAGTGAAATATTATTCCTGTTTAAGTGACAGTCTCACATTGGACTCAGTAGTGAGGATTGAAGCTCCTTAGTTACTGACCCAGGATAGTAAGGGACATCACATTATTTGATGGCAGTTCAGTGGCATATTATCTGGATGTCACATTAATTGGTGGCAGTTTGGTGGGATATTAACCGGACGTCACAGTATCCATGGTGCACAATAAAACAAAACATCACCAGATCCATTTGTCATCTTATTTATTTTATTTTTTTATTTAACATTTGTTGACCGGGAATGTCCGACTAGGTTCCACAGAGCCTGTTTTCAGCAGAGGCCCGGGGAGAAATGCTCCAGATTGGTGATCTTCAACTGCCAACAGCAAGGTAAAAGCAATACATCTTTATTACTGGTCATAATTGTTTATATGTAACAGTGGATTCACTTCAGAATCTCAAATTCCTGAAAACTCGAACGTCATATGGTTGAGATCATATGATCGAGTTTTCAGAAACTCGAAATTCCGAAGTGAAGTAAAAAAAAAAACATGAACTGCTAAGTACTCTTTTTCTGATTTGTTGAAATGTTTTAGGATACCTCTCAATTTGGTCAAGAATTCTGAAGAAAGCCAGAAATAAAGAGGGGGGGGGTATAAAATAAGGAACAAGTTTTAAATATTACTCTGATGCACCTAAAAGTACATAGAATGACAAGTTTGGCATCAGTATACATCGATGAATAGTAAGAAGAATAAAACTGTAATGACTGGTATTACTTACTGACTGTATGGCTGATTTACAAAAAAAAAATCAAAAATATTATGAGGGGCAGAGCAAACATCTGAAGGAAAATCAGGGCCATTCTGCAAAAAACACGACAGCCGTGAGGAATAGTAGCACTCACCAGGGAATATCTGATCACAATAATGCATTCCAGGATTTGAATAGATTTTTGGATGTGCAGGATTTTAAAATGATGTAATATGGTAAATCAGTAATTAGGGGCCATCTGAAGGGTGCATAAATCCAAAAGACAAATGTATAATGAATTTGCTAAGAGAATGGCACAGCCTCATGGACACATCTTTTTTTTTTTTTTTTTTGCAGAGACAGCCCATGATCACCGTCTGGTGAAATAACTTCATCAGGCTCACACTAGACAAAGAAATGGTGAGGAAATCAAACACTACTTTACAGGAAGCAGCCCATTAACAGCTCATTGCCTTAGTTCATCTGCACTAAGTACCAAACTGCTGTAGCCTAATACAGTGCATTTTTCACCCTTGGGCCTGCAAAAACAAGTTAAATTAAAAATGCATGTGTAGTTAATATTTTTTAACATTAAACTTACAGACTTCATGCTGTGCAGTTTATTCATGGTCAAATAAGCACATTGTCAACAGTCAACAAACACGGAAATGAAGGATCTTACATAAAAAACATGGCTCATATGATGAAGCATCTGTTTAGTACAATCGATTCCTTCATTTACACCATAACTACCCTGTGATGCATGATTCACACAAACACAAATGCACACTGATGAAATTAACAAATACTGCCCCTTTTATGATAGCATACATTCATATATTTGCTAGTGATAAAATGAATGAACAAATATATAATGACCAAGAAGTGTATTTGAGCTGAAAACTATGAGAACCGTAATGGACATCCTCCATACCCTCGCAACATCTTCTCTCACGAATCAGAGATAAAAGACCCAACAATCAGGAACAAATTGTAAATCTCTTGCATACTTATAAAGTTATATTAGCAAGCATTTCCTGAGGGACATAATGTCTAAAGCTCACATGTATGACATTTAGAGACATCTGTAATCCAGAAGTATTTGCCAGAAAGTCACAAATTTTACAAGGAACAAACTAAAATAATTCTCATTTTCTATGCTTAAAAAACTTTGGAGACAGACCGAAATAACTGGGCAGGGCACCAAAATAAATGTATTTTAAATACTCCCTGGGATTCATGAATGCCGACACTAAGTGTACACCAAGTTTACACCGATCTGAGTGAACAGCCACCACAAGCATACCTCACACCTTCTTCCTTCTACTTTTAGTTTCTCTACCGATTTTCTTGTGGCCTTAAAGGGACAATCCCAGGGATTTTTTTGTTTTGATTCAGCCTTTGTTTACATTTCAGGTTTGCCTTTCTGAGCATGCTCACCTTTGGCTTAGGGGGGTAGGGGAAACGTGCCTACAGGAAGTTTCTAAGGTTTTAGCCAGATTCCAGCTCAAATTACAGCTCTACTGACAACAGCTCTCCATGTGAGCTATTCATTAGTCTAACCTGTGCATTTTATCCATTGAGAAAAGTAGCCTTTCATGCATTTTACGATCAGACTGCTGCTACTCTAGAAAGCACAGCAGTAAAGCAATTCTTGTAAGGGCATTATTTTGTTTCTAAAATTAGTTGCTTGCTAGAGTATTCTGTTTACCCTTTAGTGCAGTTTGTCACATATTCACACAGAGGCAAGATTTTCAGATAAGTTTGTTTCCATACTGGATGTTAGAATCCACAAACTCCATGTAACGCACGGCCACACAGTTATTATAGGAAATGCTTAGAATTTACAGTTTGTTGTTCTGTGCTTTCCCTCCCCACCCAAAGACTATTAGTTGAATGACTGGTTACAT
>NC_056732.1:1269191715-1269274406 GCF_019279795.1 Protopterus annectens | reverse complement strand
TCAAAACGTGCTGAGTTGGCTGAAGAAGACAGTGCTTATATTCAAGCAGAAGACATTTTAAACTTGCTGGCCTCTACATTTAATGAAAATTTCACCCGTTTATCACCTCCGGTCACTTCTGACGAAATTCCCCCTATGATTCCATTGCCTCATATCACAAAAGAAGAAGACGTCACTGCACTCTGTAAAGCTAGAGTCACAGAGTGTATGAACCCTTATGGAATCCAAGGGTGCCTAGTAAATAGCTGAAGCATGACCTAGCACACCAATTCATTTGGTTATTTAACAACACTCTCTAGGCCGGCTTTGCTCCAGTAGAGTGGAGGACAGCAACAGTCACCCCTATGCACAAAGGAGGGCCATCAATAGACCCAGGAAACTACTGACCATTAAGGCTGACTAGATTGATAAGCAAGGAGAATCATGAGACTTAAAACCCCTTTTTTTAAAATCATTTTCACATGAAAGGACAAATGGTACAGTGGTTAGTGTGTATGCCTTTCAATCACAAGGTGCAAGGTTTGATTCTCACCACTGGAAAGAACATTACAGATTGAAGGTATATATATTTTTTGCCCTGAGAGGAGAGAGACCAGATAGCGAAGCAGTTAAGGTATTCGCCTCCCATACACAAGGTACAAGGTTCGATCCTGACCTCCGGCCAATGCATTATTTCTGGCCATTGTATTATCTACTTGTGCTTCTGTGGGGGTCATTCCCCCAAATCATGCTGAATGTTTCCATCTGAAACACACCCATAAATCAAAGACAATTAAAAGGGGAGAATGAACAAGAAAGTACTCAGCGCTAAAGTACCCCAACACAAATAGAGGAGGAAACAGACTTAGTCGAAGAATAATGTAAGCAACTCCAAACAGCATGTGGGATGATTACAGAACAGATATGTGGCCAAGCAAGCGATAGAAAAAAGGTACTTAAAGAAAGGTTACTGAAGAAGTCACGGAAGTCATCAAAAGAATGGAGGAGTGCAGGACAAAGTGGGACATGGAAAAGAAAGACTAGGCCAGGATGGCTAAGAAGGAAGCTAAGAATGGAGTTCTACCAGCTTCTAGAAAATGACCGCAGTACTTGATGAAAAGATGCTATCAGGCTGCAAGACAAACACAGAAAGATAAAGTCAGACACCCTTCTGCTCACTAGGCCCACCAGCCTCCAAGCTGCATAGAAAATGAAAAACATGGAAACTGAGCTACTCCATGTCCAGCCTGACCATTGGCAAAGCCTCCTACCATATCATTGTTAGTTAAAGGATCCCCACTGAGTACGATGAGAAACACTCAGTATACCTGAAGGTACAGGGAGGGCATTCAGCCCAGCACAGGACAGATGGCGGATTTAACAGGATCTCAGTCATAAACACACAATACAACAGAAGACAGACATTTCTGTCTAAAACTAAGCAGGAGAGTGCTCAACGGAAAAAAAAATCCCACATTAGTATCAACAGACAAATCCGGAAACAAATCAAATCTGCAAAAGCTTAACAGGAGACTAAATGAGCATTCTATGCAAAGGATAACTGTAAAGTTTTGTTAGTTAGGTTAGAAATGTTAAGGGAAACACTCAAAAACGTGCTGAGTTAGCTGAAGAAGACAGTGCTTATATTCAAGCAGAAGACATTGTAAACTTGCTGGCCTCTACATTTAATGAAAATTTCACCCGTTTATCACCTCCGGTCACTTCTGACGAAATTCCCCCTATGATTCCATTGCCTCATATCACAAAAGAAGAAGACGTCACTGCACTCTGTAAAGCTAGAGTCACAGAGTGTATGAACCCTTATGGAATCCAAGGGTGCCTAGTAAATAGCTGAAGCATGACCTAGCACACCAATTCATTTGGTTATTTAACAACACTCTCTAGGCTGGCTTTGCTCCAGTAGAGTGGAGGACAGCAGCAGTCACCCCTATGCACAAAGGAGGGCCATCAATAGACCCAGGAAACTACTGACCATTAAGGCTGACTAGATTGATAAGCAAGGAGAATCATGAGACTTAAAACCCCTTTTTTTAAAATCATTTTCACACGAAAGGACAAATGGTACAGTGGTTAGTGTGTATGCCTTTCAATCACAAGGTGCAAGGTTTGATTCTCACCACTGGAAAGAACATTACAGATTGAAGGTATATATATTTTTTGCCCTGAGAGAGAGAGAGAGAGAGAGAGACCAGATAGCGAAGCGGTTAAGGTATTCGCCTCCCATGCACAAGGTACAAGATTCGATCCTGACCTCCGGCCAATGCATTATTTCCGGCCTTTGCATTATCTACTTGTGCTTCTGTGGGGGTCTTTCCCCCAAATCATGCTGAATGTTTCCATCTGAAACACACCCATAAATCAAAGACAATTAAAAGGGGAGAATGAACAAGAAAGTACTCATTGCTAAAGTACCCCAACACAAATAGAGGAGGAAACAGACTTAGTCGAAGAATAATGTAAGCAACTCCAAACAGCATGTGGGATGATTACAGAACAGATATGTGGCCAAGCAAGCGATAGAAAAAAGGTACTTAAAGAAAGGTTACTGAGGAAGTCACAGAAGTCATCAAAAGAATGGAGGAGTGCAGGACAAAGTGGGACATGGAAAAGAAGCCCCCCACCTATTTCTGTTTAAAACATGAAAATACAACAAAAAATACACATTTTAAATTAAAATAGGTGGGGGGCTCCACCCTCCACACCCCCAAACTATATATATCAACTCCAGGGTCACACAACATTAGGAAGGGGGGCAATTCCCAGGTTTTTGCCTTGAATCCTGGTTGTTGACCAAATGAATGTTGATCAAATGGTCTGTCGATCTTATGAAGTAGACCCATATAGATATATATATATATATATATATATATATATATATATATATACACACACACACACACACACACACACACACACACACACACGCAAATATGTGTATACATGTGTGTGTGTGTGTGTGTGTGTGTGTGTATGTATATATATATATATATATATATATATATATATATATATATATATATATATATATATATATATACATATATATATATATATCGGTCTACTTTGTTTCACTGAAAGCTCATTTTATTGAATTTCAATTCACCCTGACCAAATCGCTGAAAGCTTAAATTACTGAAAAATCATTTCACCAAATTTCATTTCACTGAAGTGAAGTACTGGCACTGTGTAAAGTACTGTAAGGCAAATAAAAGGTATATGCCCTTTTCCCCCACTGTAGTGTGATCCTGGAGTAAGTGTATATATAGTTGGGATGTGGGGGGGCATAGCCCCCACTTAGTTTGGGTATATATTGTCTTCTGGAAAGAGTTAGTCATTGGTTTTGTAGGTATGCATGTGTATGGTTTAAAATGTATTGTTTTGAAATGTTCTGTGAAATATAATAACAAATTAAACTGTATTTGCCTTAATATTGCTACACACTCAAGTGTGCTAGCTTGCACTGCATGTTGTAGCTACTTTTCTGTAAAAAAAAAAAAAAAAAAAGTTCTATGTTTGTTTCCCACCTTTCCTGTAACTAATCTAGTCCAGATACAGATTTTGTTGCATCCAGGACTGCTTGTAAGTTTCTGAGTGCCCCAGACCTTTCTGTGTTGGAGGGAAGCCTTCTAGCTTATCAGTGGGAGTGGTAAGCACCAGGTAGCCTATCTACCACAAGAGGAGTGGTTTCTGGCCCTGAAATTGTAGTTTATTGGCTATTTGGGCAGTTTTTCCATCCCTTTTAACTTTCTGGTTTAAAAGCCCATGTTTGTACGGGTTTGCGCTTGTTTAAGCTTCCCAGATCCAGATTTGGCATCCTGCAGACTACAAAAGCAACAGGACGGAGAAAGAGATACTCTAAGTGCCACCATTATGATTTTTCATAATATAATGCTTTCTGCAGTTGTTTTTAGTTATTTTCTAATTTAATTGCATTTATTTAAACTGTATTTGCCTTAATATTGCTACACACTCAAGTGTGCTAGGTTGCATTGCATTTAAAGTATTTTTACTGCTGTTTTAGTTGCTTTTCTGCAAAAAAAAAAAAAACAAACAAAAAAAGTTCTAAGCTTGTTTCCCACCTTTCCTGTAACTAGTCTAGTCCAGATACAGATTTTGCTGCATCCAGGACTGCGTGTAAGTTTCTGAGTCCCCCAGACCTTTCTGTGATGGAGGGAAGCCTTCTAGCATATCAGTGGGAGTAGTAACAACAAGGTAGCCTATATACCACAACAGGAGTGGCTTCTGGACCAGAAATTGTAGTTTATTGGCCATTTGGGCAGTTTCTCAATCCCTTTTAACTTTCTGGTTTAAAAGCCCATGTTTGCATGGGTTTGCACTTGTTTCAGCTCCGTGGATCCAGATTTGGCATTCTGCAGACTACAAGAGCAACAGGAAGGAGAAAGAGATACTCTAAGTGCCTCCATTTTGATTTTTTCATAATTTACTGCTTTCTGCACTTGTTTTTAGTTGTTTTCTAATTTATCTGCATTTATTTAAACTGTATTTGTCTTAATATTGCTACACACTCGAGTGTTCTAGGTTGCACTGCATTTAAAGTGCTTTTACTGCTGTTTTAGCTGCTTTTCTGTAAAAAAACAACAAAAAAAGTTCTAAGCTTGTTTCCCGTGTTTGCATGGGTTCAGCGAGCAATGGCACTTAGCTGAGGTAAACTATTACCGGTGCCACAAAGTCTGTTCTTTAGTTTTTCCCATAGGACTTGCTTGTTCTTTTACTTCTTGCACTTTATTTAGCTTAATCAACTTGCACTTCAACAGGCTTTTGTAGCATTTATTGTAGCATACTTAGGTACTATCAGCTCTAGCTGTTCCTACGCAGTAACTGCACCAGTACTTATTACTTATGACCACCCCCTCCTGGTCTGATTGTAGGACAATTTCCTGTGCTTTCCCCTGCTAACCTGGTGCACTTGGGCATTCTGAGACACTGTGGCAACTGTCTCATGTACACAGACAACCCTCTCCTCTTACCTTCCAACACTCATGCATGTGAGAGATGCACTTATATCACCAAACTTGAAGCTGTGGATTCTCCACTCAAGACTGGACTAGCTGGTCAAGAGGAGAAAGTCAACACTTGCAACACACTACATGGAATGCATAGCCCTCCAAAACACCAACCATCACAACTCACACATAGAAACACAAACCATACACCCACCTTCGCAGTGGCTCTCAATAACAATTTACCCTAAACAACAGAGATCCCCAAGACAGAAATGCACTCGACCACCACAATACAACACCAACCACAGAAGACATAGCTCACCACTACACTGTGCCCCTCAACCTAAGCTTTTAAGGCAAAATACTCTGCCCAATGTACTAATCATAGGAGACTCAATTGTGAGGCACACTAATGTCCCACTCACTAGGTTGAACAAGGAGAAGGTGACAGTCAGTTGCCTATCAGGTGCCAAGATCCACCACATAACACATGGACTCAGGTCACTCCATGACAAGTACAAATATGACTCAGCCATTGTTCATATAGGTGTAAATGAACTGAGATGTACCTCCCTGGACTATATGAAAAGAGATGTGATGGAACTCTCGGATTATGTGGCCCAGGCAGGTATGACCCTGGCTCTGAGCAGTATTCTACCATCACCCAGAATTATACCACTGTACAAGCAGAAAATTACTGACTTTAACAATTGGCTAGGTTTCTGGTGTCATTCTTGGGGTACCCAGTGTCTGTCTGCCTGGGACAACATGATAGACAGACCTTGTTGCTTTGCCAGAGACGGCCTGCATCTGTCACCCCTGGGATTCTGGCTACTGGCTAAGGCTCCTGCCACCCCTATAGTGCCTTTTTTAGGCAGTGTTCCAAAGACCAAACTTATACCATAACAGCTACAAACAAATGCAATCTGAGGGTCATGCTGCTCAATGCTAGAATTCTAAATCACAAGATGCACTCACTCAAAGCTCTCCTCAAAATGGAGAATGTTGATGTTTGTGCTGTGATGGAAACCTGATTTAAAGAGGCAGGAAGCACCCCTGCCCTCCCAGGCTACAACTCAGTCCATTCCTTTTGGCCCCAGAATACAGCTGGAAGCTCCCAAGGTGGTGGTGTCTCCATATTCATAAAGGATATGCACACCTCTAGATTGGTAGCCCAGCATAATGCATCTGAGATACCCCAGGTACAACTACCACTGGATATGATGGCAATAAAAGTCATAGCTTGCTACAGAACCCCAACCATGTCCTTAGACTCTTACTTCATGTTCCTAAGCACCCTGGAATCTGTCAAGGTCCAGCCCAATACTCTCATACTGGGTGACGTCAACTACCCTTCCATCAAATGGGAAAACTATTCAAGTACCAGTGTACCGTCCCAAAGCTTCCTGGAATTCATCAGTTCCAATGCTCTGGACCAGCTCATTCTGACCCCCACTAGAGGAAGCAACATTCTTGATCTGGCTATCACCAAAATGGGAGACAGATGCTCCGCACCTATAGTCAATTCCTCCCTGGTTAAATCCAACCACAAACTGATCACCATGGAAATCTCCATCTCACCTACACCCCCCCCCCCCACAAAGGTGACCACCCTGAAAAACTTCTCCAGTGCTGACTTTGTGCTCCTAAAAACAGAGGTGGCTAACTTCTTGGTGCCCATGCCAATGGAAAATAGCTGCATGACTGCTGAATCATACACCAATGCATGGAACTTGCCATACCAAATAGAACCAAGACACCCTCCTCCAAAAAAGGAAGCCAATCCGGTGGTCCCCAGACATCAACAAACTCTACAACAGAATGAAGAAACTGTTGCAGAAAAAAGTGAAGTCACAAAACTGGAAAAACTCCCTTATCAGCCTTAACAAGAATTTGAGATCCCTTATCAAATCCTCTAAAGCCAGCTATGAAGGCAGACTTGCGACTGACACCAAGAACAACCACAAAGCCTTCTATAGCTATATCAAAAACCTCCAAGGCAATACCCAGATTTGCTCTGAGTTATTGCACAATGGTACCTCCTATACTGAGCCAACAGATATAGCCAGCATATTGGCCGACAGATTCAGTGCCAGCTTTACCCCCCTCTCCCCTCCCAAAGGCCCTATCATAATACCAGAAGAAAGTCTGGTACCCAACATTTCTGCAGCACAGGTCAAAGCTGCACTGTCCAAAGCCAAGAATACAGCTTCCATGGGACCTGATAATATCCCTGGCTGCATTCTACATGAGCTACAAAACGAACTTGCACCACACCTGTGTGCCCTGTTCAATCACAGCCTTACCTTTGGCTTTGTCCCTAACAAATGGTGGGTTGCTACAGTCATCCCTCTCCATAAAGGGAGAGTGACTACAGACCCTGGAATTATCACCCCATTAGCCTGAGTCTGGTATGTAAAGCTATTGAGCGCATCATCATGGGCCTTCTTAACAAAGATATAGGAAATCTCCAAACTCTTGACCCCACACAGTTCAGCTTTGTCAAGGGGACAGCCTGCCTGCCTGCCTGCTGAACCTGGTTAACTTCTTTGAGGTAGTCACCAAGGCTGTGGATGAGGGTAAGGCAGTGCATACAGCCTACCTCGACCTGGCCAAGGCCTTTGATACCATTCCCCACTCAGGTGTCATTGATAAACTCACCAAACTAGGTATCAATCCTTATATTACTAGGTGGGTTGCAAACTGGCTCACAGACAGGACCCACATAGTGAAAGCTGTGGACTCCAAGTCAGACTGTCGACCAGTCACAAGTGGAGTCCCACAGGGCTCGGTCCTCAGCCCTGTCCTGTTTGGCATCTACTTCTCAGAAGTCCAGGCCAACACAGTGGGACTCTGGCTGACCAAGTTCACTGATGACTGCAAGCTAGGAGTCATTATTAACTCCCTAAGTGATGCAGAGATCCTACAAAAGGGCCTCATTTGAGACCAATGATTGGTGTCGGAACCACAGCCTTAACCTTAACACCAAAAAATGCATTATCATTCCCTTTGGAAAAAACTCAGTCCCCATTAATTACCACATCGATGGGAGCCCACTGAACATTGAAGGGGCCATAAGAGATCTGTCACTGTGGTCAGAAAGTCCTTTTATGTGGCACATCTCATAACCAAAGGTTTCACATCCAGGAAGAAAGAGGTTATCATCCCTCTCTACTCATCCCTCATTAAACCAGTCATCGAATATGAAGCCCCGTTTGACATGTACCTGATCATACACCTGCAACAGCTGGAGAGGCCCCAAAAGCACCTCACAAAAAGGATCCTAGGCCTTAAACATATGTCCTACATGGATAGACTCAAGAAACTTCAGCTGTTGTCAGTCTCTTATCGTCTACTTTGAGGTGATCTCTGCTTGACTTACAAAGCCATGTCTGGCCCAGCCCTACTTGAAATGCTACACCAAAAGAAATTCCATCCCCCCGTGCCGCATGCTTCAGAGATTACAACCTCATTACCGCAATCAACAGAACATGCTGAAGGGACAGGTTCATCACCCAGAGACTGCCCATACATTGGAATAAGCTTTCCATTCAAGTCAGGCAGAGCACCTCGCTGGCCCTCTTCAAGAGAAAGCTTGACGAGTGGATGAGTAACAGAATGTTCACCCCAGGGATCACTCCATTTGCCCTACTAGATAGAGGCACTGTGAACTAACATTGGGTGGCATTGCACCAGGGCATTTTTTTCTGGGCTAGCCTAGGTTTGTAAAGGCTCCAGGGCCATTAGCCTAGTACACACCTATGAACCTATAAATTAGACATTTACTTATTATTCAAGACCTGATGAAAACATTATTTGAAAAGTTTAGCTTCTTAAGGGGTGATATATAATGAAACAATTCTAATAAATAGCCACAGTATAAAAGAACCAGCATTTCATTTCTTGAATAAATGAAGATCAGTTGATTTTTATGATCGTATCATTCTCATCTTCTAAACAGAGATGTTACAAAACATTATTCCTTTTGGCTACATGCCCATGATTAAGTTAATAAATAATAATCTTAACAACCTTTTCTTGATTTAAACATGTGTCATCAAAGAAGACATCTCAGAATTTGCATTTCTGGAAAGAATTTCAATTTTCACATCTTGTTGCTAAGGCTTATTGTTGAAATAAGTATTCTGTTTCTTGATATCTCTGGACTAGTGACATATATAGATGGATTATTACCATAAATTCCTTTTATAAAACTGATTTATACACAATGAATGGTAATGTGCTTTTATTACTCATAAAAAGTTGCCCATCTAGTTTTATGCATTTAAGTCTAGATGCAGCATTTGCAAAGTGTCTTAATGATTTATTGTATATTCTGTGGGCTTTTAAGGCTGTTATATCTGAGACAAAATAAAAGACAGTCTACTTTTAAAACAATACAATGTAGTTTGAATTGTCTTCTAGCAATTTTATGTTATTTTGTATATATTTTTGATTTTGAGACTAATGTCAAAATAACAGCTTTTGCAATTTTTAAAATTGCATTTTAATATTTTATTAAAAAGTAAGAATATGTTTAGTCATTATAAGCTTCATTTCTAAATAAGTAAAGGCATTAAAATTACAAATTCAAAAACTGTTTTAAATTTGCAAGATGCTTGGGTGATGATTTTTTTAGATATCACTATCTATAAATTAATACTGTTTATATATTTTTAAATACCATGTGTAGTGTGTTCATGTGAATGCTTCTTGAATACCTTTATTCATTAGTTTTTTAAATTAGTTATCAGTTATTACTGGTTATATTAATGATTTTACTTTTTATATTAAGTTTGAAGTGATACATAAATTAGTAGTTGCTCAAGTAAAAATACTAAAATAGCCAGGCAATGGAGGTTATAACTTTGAAAATGATATCAGTCAATGAGGATGACAGCTTATTGCTGTTTTTATTACTGTGAAAAGGGAATTCATAGCTAAACAAGAGGAGCCCCCACCACCAAATGAAGAGAAACCAGCTGCAGGTCCATTAGAAATTTTCCTACAACTGTGTAAAGCAGATAGGGCACTAAAGCCACAAATTCATCAATTGTTCCAGTATACACTTTGCAGCAAAATTTTCCACACCAGGCTTCACTAAGGTTTTAGTACATTTGTTTTCTGCCCCCCCCAAAAAAAACCATAAAAAATAAGAGAATGCATAAAAGAAAGGGTTTGCTACAATTCACTAACTGTGAAACCTATATTTTTATATTATTAGTATTATCAGACTCACCCTCAAAAGCTATTACTTTATATGACAAAGTCATCCTAATGAAAAGATATTTTCTTAATAGGGAGAAAAGGGAATCGTCCCCAGTTAAGTTATAGAAAGAACTCCTTAGAACTGATAATAATTTACTTGGATAAATCCTGTAGCTCTTCGGTTATAGTTCACAGAGGAATATCTTTCAACAAAAACACCCCCTTCTCTGATAATCTGTAGTGGCAATATGCCATGGAGTCCAGGCATATAGTCTCCTAGATAAATTGTATGGGGCAACACGTGTCAGTATCCCGACATTCAGTTCTCTAGATAAAATGCACATGCAACCAGGAGAAAATCAGGAATCGCACTTATAGGGCCACAGGCCATCAAAGTTCCACTGTTTGGTATGGGAAGGATGCCAAAGCAACCATCTTAAATGTTCCACCAACCTGAAAAAAAACACCTGGGAAGGATACCAAAACAACTATCTTAAATATTCCACCAAACTGGAAAAAAATACCTTGTCTAGTGTGAACTCATAAGATCCTATGCAATTGAGGGGGGGCAAAGACTAAAACTGGGCTTGAAAAGAGCTTTAAGACTTCAATGAAATCCTACTTGTTTTAGTTAAAGTGAAAAGGGGCAGCAAATACATATAATTCTTTTATCAGAACAGAGTAGCGGTTCTGTTCACAATTCAAGAAATTAGTTCCTGTCGGTCCTATTCTAGATTCAACAGCCCCAAAAAGTGTGTGATGGTTCCAAAAATTCAAAGTTATGTCAATTCTTTTTTACTACCTCTGATATCAAAAAGAGCATGGATGATCACAATGACCATAACAGACGGCTAGCATCACTTCCTATTTAGTCTTCCCACAGTAAATGGCTCAGATTCAGAACAGGTCAACATTACTCCTGTTCACAGGCCTTCCTTCTGGTTTAGTCACCTTTCAGAAAAAAGATTTTTCAAGGTGCTTAGTTTTAATGCTAGCAAAAATCAGACTAAAGCGCATTCAACTATAACCTTATATAGATGACTGCTTTTTCATACCACACTCTCAGTGACGGGTCAGACTGAGTTTGAACCTAGTACTACAAATCTTTCAGATTCTAGATATAACTAAGAGCTGGGGAAAATATCACAGCTGAACTCATCCTAGTCATTACAGTTTCTGGGAAAGGTCATAAACTCTGAAACACAAACTGTTTCTGCCTTAAGAAAGCAGGAAATCATGTAGTACTTCTTATAGTTCAAACAAATTGATTTGATGAATGCTGAAAAGTATTTCAAGGCTTGTCAGTGCTTGGCCTTTTGTGTAATTATGGATCCTCATATGCCAGGCTTCACGAGAGAACACAACAGACTCTGAAATCCATGGGGATCAGACCTCTCAGAATTTTGATATCTGGCTAGCAAGAAAAAAGAAAAAAAAACGTAACTAATTTGTGTGTGACATATCTCTCAACCTCTTAATGCAAGAAATCTGGACAAAGCCGAAATTAATGGAGGGAGAAAGACCCAAAAATAGGGACAGATTTTAAATATTACTCTTATAAACTTAGAAAGCTGCTAGAATAAGAGGATTTGTGTTAGCATGCATTTTCTAAAGGATATGAAGTCTGAAACTCAAATATATCTAATTTAGTGACTTCAATCCTCTATGATTTCCCAGAAAACCACAGATTTTATGAGGAGCACACCAAATATCTGAGGCAAAAATCTGGACATTCTGCAAAAATCTGTACAGTTGACAGGAATGGTGTTGACCAATTGTGTCAGACTGTTTCAAAGCAAAAAGGTAGCCTTTCCATTACTGGTTCAGCGTATAAGCACAGGTTCTGATATCAGACACAGCACTTACTTTATTTTATTTTATTTAAATTTGTTAGTGTATCAGTGTTAATCAGATGTGAACAGTGTAACTTGCCTTGAAGGCATTTCTCAATTCCCTAAAATGACAAGTTCTGATACAGACAACCAATACCACAGTTGATAAGCTGATAAGGTGTAGAGACGGTGTATAGCCTAAAGTCCATAGTAATACTCTGACTCTATAGATTTTGAATTGAAAACTTTGTAGCTTATCTAGGAGTCTATTTAGATTAGTCAAAGTGCAAGCAGTGTGTGGTAACCTATTCCAAATTCTTTGAAGTGCTTGAGTGATTCGGAGCATTATTATCCTCTGTGTGAGTTGGGAAGGTACAGGTTTTAAATCTGTTTGATGTCATGTTCAAGTGTGGGAAGCCCTGAACTGTATGAAATAGGCTTTTCATTAAAAGAAAAGAAAAAATACTTTTATTTCAATTCTGTTTGAATATTGCAGCTGCACTTACAGTTACCTACATGGTGATAATTGTTTTCTTTTTTTGAACTTTGCTGCAGGATTTGTGCTTCTGCGCTTCTACAGCTGTTTACATTCCAGCTTTGCTGCTAGTGTCTTATGTTCTGCTTAAAATTTTCCTGCTTAAAGTTGCATTCCAGTGTTTTTCTGTTTGTTACATTTACTACTGTTGTTATATTTGCTACTCTTTTTCCCCTGTTCTCATGTCTGACACGTTACATCTCTCACATTCCCCAATAATACACTGAGTAATGCTTTCCCTGTTGTTTCCTACTGTTTGTACACTAATTAGTTTCTCCTGTATCCCACTGTAAAAGCTAAAGTTTCTGAAATTCTAACCTACCTGGGGTCATTGACCTGTAGCTCAAAATCATAGAACTAAGCAAACTGTGATTGCTACAGGTTCAGAGGTCACTGAACTCCACTACCGGCTTTATTTGATTGGATCTTCTCTAGTCTGTATGCTGTAACCTGAAAAGAGCTGTGCCTACCCAGGGTCTTTTATTCAAGACTTTAAAAAGTGTGGAAAGCCCTGAACTGTGAGAAATTATATTTTCCTCAAAAAGAGAAGAAAAAATCCTGTGCTGCACTGCATTCAGTGCACCACCTGGAGCTGGACTCACTATATAGTGAGTTTTTTACTCAAGGCTTTTTTCATTTTAAGAGACCTGCACAATCTATACAACATTAGAAATCATGGACAAATATTCTGTACCATGTGAAAATAAACACACTTTGAGCTGCACTATACCCCTGACCAAATAATTAGACATTTCCTTTGCCTTAGTAGCAAGTCCACCAAGCAGTATCCTAAACAAATCAAACTCCAAGCAGTTATACTTAGCTCTGGCCCCCTGAGTCATTCCTGTTGAAACCATGGACCAGAATTTCCCTACAACTTTTTTTTAAACAAGAAACATCTTGATTACATGATCACGTATGACATAGGCAATCATATGCTTATATAAATGAAAACAAACCATATTGACATAATTTTAGTTTTAAACATTATACATCACAAACCATGTTGACATAACTGTAGTTGCAAACATTATACATCATGTATAATCTAGCCAGTCATTGTCAAACATTACATAGCTCATTCAAATCCTGCCTTCTTTTAAACCTTGCTCCTCTCCTCGTCTGCATGTATTGTTCCAACAATTCCCATGTTTCCTATGTAATTTGCACCTACCTTTTTCTAAATATCCCAATTTCAGTTGTTTTATCTAGGCTACTATATTCACTACTTGTAGTAAAGTTTGTTTAGACTCTGATTTCCATTTCTAGTAACTGCTTTTTGGCAGCCACCATACTTAGACTCAGCAAAGCCTTACCATGTTTAAGCAAATCCAATTCTGTATCATAACTCAAAAAATATTTCCTTAATTACACCAATTTACTCACCAAGTATCTCTGACAGAGCAGTCTGCAAGGAATTTTTGAAGTCTGCCAACTTATTACACTCCCAGAAAATATGTTCCCAATTACCTCTTTCTTCCCCATCACACGTGCTCCAACATTTACCATCTACCCGAGGAAAAATTCTTTGGAGTCTACTTGGAGTATAAAACTACCTATGTAAACACTTCCAAGCAAGGATCTTAAATCTTCTAGACTTTGTTGCTTATTTGGGAGATATACATATATCACCCATAGTTTCTTTGTGAATTGCTTATCCAGTTTCATTTCCCAGTCCTTCTTAACCCCATCTGATTGATTCTTATAGTTATATCATGCAAACTTTCGTAAGCTCAACTAATTATTAATTTTTGACAGCAGTTTCTGTTCTAGATTATATGAAAAACTCTATCAGTGCCAGTCTTTCACTTAGGCTCCCCCTATTTCTTTCTCTTTGCCTATACTCTGATATCAGTCCTTGATAAGGAAGGCAATCTCTGTCCTGCAGTCCAAATAAATTCTTGGTCTCTTCGCGCTCTGTTATGTTTCCCTCTCTGATTATTTGCTCTCAATATGTTGGTTCCTTTACCATTTTTTTTCTAATAAATACCAGCCCCTCTTGCCTATTGTCTGTATCCCTAGTTGCAGTCATCCCTATTGGCAGAATCTCTTTTCTCCATTCCTGTGTTGGCTTAGTTCTTAGAATACTTTCTGCTACTTTCTAAATATAATATTCTGCATGGTTATTGTTATTCTCCTTAAGGATCTGCATCCAAAATCCCAGTCTCTCCTTGTTTCTTGAGCTTCCCCACTACTTAATCATCATCCATTTTCACTTTGAATTATAGGTTTCTACTTGTACTATGTATAGGAGCCTTAAATATGTAGCTCTGAAATACCCCTTCAAATCTGGTAGTCCAATTGGAAGAATCAGCTTATCCCACTTGAGTCTTGATGTCTTCCCCTCCCAGATAAAATCCTTCATTTCTTTATTAATTGCTATCAATAACTTCTCCTCTGGTTGATAGAAATATGCCTGATCTGTGTATAAAACTTTAAGGGACTAAAAACATTTTAACTGCTTGTGTCTTGCTATCCATTTCCATAGAACAGAGCTTCCAATTTCTCAGTTTTTGTACCATCTTTTATTTAGTCTCTTCCTACATATCATTAGGTATCACACCAGAATCCTTTTTAATCCATACTCCTAACTACTTCATTTTATTATGTCCCCACAAATATGGATACTGCTGAACCAATTTGTGTGTGGGTACATAGGGATTTCCCTACAACTTCTGCAGTCTGCCTGATTGAGATAGGTATCCTGAGACAGTGTAAGAATTGTCTGCTGCTGTTTGATTGTCTCCTGCTGTTTGACAATCATCTGTTACTCAAACAGCATAACACAGTGTATGAGAGATGTACATATATAATATCCTTGGTGGCAAAAACACGTCACACAGGAAACTCAAGTCACCAAAATTGTAAACAGTTCATTTACACGCCACATCTCATCAAAGCCATCACAATACGCATAATCCATCATGTGCTGCGATTCTAAATATTAACTTGCCTAAACCTCAAAGACCTCCAAAATGTAACACAGGCACACAGCACAATCAACAAGTTAAGCCAACTACCTCACATAGCACAAGGAGTCTCAAAGTCAGAGATGCTTATAAGGCAGGCATTTACCTAACCAAACATTCTAGTTACAGATGACTCCATTGTAAGACATACAGAGGTACCTCTTACCAGAGTGAGCAAGGAAAGACTGACAGCTAGTTTTTTATCTGCTACCAGGATACATCAGCTCACACATAGATTCAGGTCCTTGAATGAAAAATAATGGCATGACTCTGTAATAGTACATGTGTTTGCCAATAACTTGAAATGTAACTACCTGGACTATATGAAGAGAGACTTGATGAAGCCCTCAGACTATATGTGTCCCAGGCAGGGATGAGCCTAGCTTTGAGCAGCGTTCTACCTTCTCCAAGGAGGATGCCATAATATGAGCAAAAATTTATTGACTTCAATAACTGGCATAGTTTTGATGACATTTCAAGGGGTCCAATATTTATCAGCCTGGAAGTATATGATTGACAGATCAAGCTGCTTTGCAAGGGAAGGTCTGCATCTGTCCCCTCTAGGGTTTCAATTATTGCAAAGATATTGCCCACCCCGATAGTACCTGTTTTAGGCAATGCCAACTTGATAAATCTACCAACATAACAAAGCAAGCAAAGGAAAATATGAAGGTGTTACTGATTAATGCCAGGAGTCTAAACAAGAAACAATACTCCCTACAAACCCTCCCCACCATGGGGGATGTAGGCATCTATGTAGTCACTGAAACATGGTTTAAAATGGTGGAGAGCATTCCAGCTATGCAGGGCTATGACGCCTTCAACAAGTTTAGACCAGTTACTGCTTGGAAGGACAAAAAAGTGAAGGTATCTCAATCTTCATCCAGAAGAAACATCAAGGTTGGTTCATAGGTGTGTACTAGGCTAATGGCCCTGGGGCCTTTACAAGCCTAGCCCATAGGATTACCCTGGCATCGTGCCACCCGATCTTCGTTCCCAGTGCCTCTATCGAGTAAAGCTACTGGAGTGATTCCTGGGGCGAATTTTCTATTTCCCATCCACTCATCAAGATTTCTCTTGAAGATGGCCAGTGAGGTGCTCTGCTTGACATGTATGGGAAGTCTATTCCATATAGGTTCATAGGTGAAGAAAACAGCACCTCCTCCCTTATGCTGCATTGCAGTGTCAGGACTCTATGTCTCTGGAGTGGGAATAGAACCCAGTGTCTTCTTCACTAAATGCAAGTGTGCTACCTGTTGCACCATTGTCACTGGCAAAGCAGCATGAAGCACTGTAGCTTCTTCATGTCCAAATCACCATCAGAAAGGTTGCATACCATATATTAGTGACCTATAGAATTCACTCTATGTCCATAGAAAGCCACAACACCTATATACAGGAACTGGAATCATTCAGTATTGAACCCCATACCATTTTCTTCAGTGATCTAAACTATCCAACTATAAACTAAAAAACCTGCACTACCACTCGTGCAGAAGAACAGAGATTCCTGAATTTTGTCAATACAAATGCCCTGTAACAATTATTCAGAGTAATAACTAGGGGAACAACATCTTGGATCTTGTCCTTACTAATATGGGGGCATCTTGCACCATCCTTTGTGTAAGTTTGTCACTTATTACGTCTGACTATCATAAAGCTGTCTTCTTTGAAATAAAATTGAAAGACAAAGTACCTTCTCCTAAGTGATATATTGGCAAGCTTCAAATTCCCACTAAACCCAGATGACTCTGTGGAATATGTGGAAACATACACCAATACACTATACCATCACATTAAGAGTTGCATAGATGCAGTTGTACCCTTTAAAAACAAGTTCATAGTTTCATAGGTAGGTACTAGGCTATTGGCCCTAGGGCCTATACAAGCCTAGCCAAAAATGTACCCTGGCTTTCACCACCCAAGAAAATTATTTTCCTGTGCCCCTGTCAAGCAGAACCACAGAAGTGATCCCCGGGGTGAATTTCCTATTACCCATCCAATCATCAAGATTTTTCTTGAAGAGTGCTAATGAGGAGCTCTGTTTGACATAGATAGGTAGTCTGTTCCAGAGTATGGGAAGTCTCTGGGACAGGAATCTATCCCTCCAGCATGTTCTGTTTATTGTGGTGACAAGGTTTAGGTCTCTAGAGCGTGTAGCTCAGAGGGATTGGGATTTCTTTAAGTGGAGCATGTCCAACAGCTCTGGGTTTGACATAGCTTTGTATGTTAGGCAGAGATCGCCTCTGAGTACGCGATATGCGACGGAGTAAAGCTGGAGTTTTTGGAGACGGTCTGCATAAGGCATCTGTTTGAGGCCAGTAATCCTCTTTGTGGGGTATTTTTGCGGCATTTCCAGTTGGTGTAGATGTCTTGTGAGGTACATACCAAAAGGGGCGTTGTACTCTATAATGGGTCTAATGAGTGATGAGTAGAGGGGAACAATTATCTCTTTTTTTCTGGATGAGAAACCTTTTGTGATGAGGTGTGCCATGTAGAAGGATTTCCTGACCACTTTGGCGATGTGATTATCAAAGGAGAGACTACTGTCCACCTGTGTCCCAAGGTCTCTTATCACACTTTCGGTGTTAAGTAGACTACCGCCTATGTGGTAGTTCATGGGTACAGAATTTTTACCAAAGGGGATGACAATGCATTTTTGGCATTGAGCTTGAGACCATGTCTTTGACACCAGGCATCTGTCTCAGTGAGGCCCTTTTGTAGGATGTCCACATCATTAGGAGTTTCAATTATGGCTCCTAGTTTGCAGTCATCTGAGAATTTAGTTAGCCAAAGACCTTCTGTGTTAGCCTGTACTTCAGAGAAGTAGATACCAAACAGGAGAGGACCCAGGACTGAACCCTGTGGTACTCCACTTATCACTGGTCTGAAGTCTGATTTGGAGTCTGCTACTTTCACAGTGTGGGTTCTTTCAGTAAGCCAGTTGGCAACCCATCTTGTGACATATGGATTTATACCTAGTTTAGTGAGTTTATCTATAATTCCAGAGTGGAGGATGGTGTTGAACGCCTTGGCGAGATCTAGATAGGCTGTGTTAACCACCTTACCCTCATCTATGGCTTTGGTGACTACTTCAAAGAAGTCTATCAGGTTTAGGAGACATGATCTGCCTTTTACAAACCCAAACTGTGTGGGGTCCAGGGTTTGGAGATCCCCAATGTCTTTGTTTATGAGTTCCATGATGATACGTTCCATGGCCTTGCAGACGAGGCTTGTCAGGCTAATGGGGCGGTAGTTCCCGGGGTCTGTTGTGGCCCCCCCTTTGTGGAGTGGGATAACTGTCGTGGTGCACCATTCAATGGGCACAAAGCCTGAGGTGAGGCTATGATTGAACATGGTACTTAGGTGGGGTGCCAGTTCATTCTGTAGTTCATGTAGAAGGCAGCCTGGGATGTTGTCAGGTCCCATGGATGCTGTGTTCTTGGCTTTGGAGAGTGAAGTTTTTACCTGTGCAGCCGTGATTACAGGAACTTTGCATTCTTCTAGTATAAAGATGGGCCCTTTAGGGGGTGAGAGGGGGGTAAAGTTAGCACTGAACCTATCTGCCAGGATGTTGGCAATATCAGTTGGTTCTGTATATTTAGTGTCATTGTGCTGTAACTCAGAGCAGATCTGAGTGTTGCCATTGAGATTTTTGACATAGCTATAGAATGCTTTGTGGTTGTCTTTAGAATCAGTGGCAGTTTTGTTTTCATAACTAGCTTTGGAGGATTTTATGAGGGATCTCAGCTTCTTACTGAGGCTGACCAGGGAGTTCCTCCAATCGTGGGATTTTACTCTTTTTTGCAACAGTTTCTTTCTTCTGTTGTAGAGTTTGTTTATGGCAGAAGACCACCAGATTGGCTTCCTTTTTTTGGAGGATAGCATCTTGGTTCTGTTAGGGATAGCACGATCCATGCACTAGTGTAAGTGCTTATAAAGTGCATTTGTGTAGGATTCAGCAGTCGTACCTCTACTGTCCATCTGCATGGGTTTCATGAAGTTTGCCACTTCTGTCTTAAGAAGCGTGAAGTTGGCTTTGGAGAATTTATTTATGGTTGTTTTCCCAATGGGGGGTGGGAGCGAGATGTGGATGTCTAGGGTGATTAGCTTGTGGTCGGATCTGACCAATGAGGAGCTGACCTCTGGTGTGGAACACCGGTCACCCATGTTGGTGATGACCAGGTCTAGGATATTGCTGCCTCTGGTGGGGGTGTGGATAAGTTGATCCAAATCGTTGAAATTGATGATTTCCAGAAAACGTTGAGCAAAAGTGTTGG
The DNA here is from genome assembly GCF_019279795.1 of Protopterus annectens. Classification (NCBI taxonomy): domain Eukaryota; kingdom Metazoa; phylum Chordata; order Ceratodontiformes; family Protopteridae; genus Protopterus; species Protopterus annectens. The sequence goes on along the minus strand of NC_056732.1, from coordinate 1,269,254,618 downwards.
TACATGAGTAGTTTTCCCAGTTAATGGTAGGGTAGTTGAAATCACCCATTATTAGAGTGTTAGGTTGTACCTTAATATTTTCCAGTGTATCAAGAAAAGAGGAGTGGGAATCTTGGGGCATGGTGGGGGGTCTGTAGCAAGCTACAATCTGGATTGCGGTTTTGCCCAGAGTTAGTTGAACTTGGATAATCTCGGATGCATTATGCTGAGCAACTAGCTTGGAGGTGTGGATATCCTTAATCAATATGGACACGCCTCCACCTTTAGTGTTTCAGTCCGGGTTTGGTGGCCGAAAGGTGTGGTATGAATTATAGCCTGGTAATGCAGGGGTGCTCTCTGGAGCTTTGAACCAGGTCTCTGTCACTGCACAGATGTCAATGTTCTCCATTTTAAGGAGTGCCTCGAGTGAGTGCATTTTGAGGTTTAGACTTCTAGCATTGAGTAGCATTACCCTCAGATGTAGCTTGTTTGTACCTGTTACGGTGGTGAATTTGTCATTTGAACCATGCCTAAAAAAGGCACTATAGGGGTGGCAAGAGCCTTTGCCAGTATTCGGAATCCCAAGGGCGACAGGTGCAGGCCATCTCTTGCAAAGCAGTGTGGTCTCTCGATCATGTCATCCCAGGCAGACAGATACTGGATTCCCGTAGAATGACACCAGAAGCTTAGCCAATTGTTAAAGTCAATCATTTTGTCCTTGTACTGTGGTGTCATTCTGGGTGATGGCAAGATGCTACTCAGGGCTAGGGTCATACCGGCCTGGGCTACAAGATCAGAGAGCTCCTCCATGTCTCTTTTCATGTAGTCCAGGGAGGTACGTGTCAGGTCATTCACACCAACATGGAGAATAACAGAGTCATATTTGTACTTGTTGTGGAGTGACCTGAGTGTGTGCGTTATGTGGCGGATCCTGGCACCTGACAGGCAGCTGACAGTAACTTTTTCCTTGTTTAGCCTGGTGAGTGGAACATCAGTGTGCCTGACTATAGAGTCACCTATGACTAGAGTGTTGGGTACGTTATGCCTTATGGGCTGTAGTTGAATGGCACACTGAGTATGTGGGCTATGTGTCATTTGGGTTGTGTTGGGGGGTGGAGGTTGCTTGCATTTCTGCTTTGGAGGTCTCTGTTGTTTGGGCAGATTAGTACTGAGAGCCTCCGCGAATGTAAGTGTGTGTTTCGTGGTTCTGTGTGTGTGTTTTGGTGGTGTAGGTTTTGAGGGACTATGTGATGAGTGTGGTGCGGTGCAAGTGTTTACCTACTCCTCTTGACTGTCTAGGCCAGTCTTTGGTAAAGAGAGCTTTGCTTCCAGTTTGGCTATATAAGTGCATCTCTCACAGGTCGTAGTGTTGGGTGGTAGGAGGAGAGGGTTGTCTGTGTACATGAGGCAATTGCTGCATTGTCCTAAGATGCCCAGATTCATCAGGTAGACAGGAGAAAACACCGGGAGCTGACCTTTAGACATGCCTGAATAGGTGCTTATTTATTAAGTACTAAAAACTGTTTTCCTCTAGACAATTGAGGAATGTTGAGTGCTGTAGTAATTTGTAACTTATTTAGTGCTTACAATGAGTTCTGAACAAGTGCTGAGATCAAAGAAACAGATGAGTGCTAAAACTAAAAAGCTGGCTAGTTGCTAGGGAAATTTTGAAAAACAGACTTTATGGCGCCAGGAATAGTTTAACCCCAGTTAAGTGGGGGGGGGGGCTTAGGAGCTCACAAACAGTCCTGGACACAGCAAAAACGTATCTGACCTGCCACAGGAAAGGGGGGAAGCAAGCTTAGAATTTTTTTTCCCAGTAAAGTGGAAATGGAGACAGCTGGAATAGAAGTTAATTCAACGTTAAGAATCTGAGTGGGTTAGCCTTCACAAATGTTCTCTATTAGATTGAGTGAACTAATGACACTAGACTGGGAGGAGTGTCACAGATCAAATATACAGTATGGGCGGGCAACTGCAAGGCCACCAAGTATAACAACACTAGGGTGGGTGGGAAAAAAATTACAGTTCCTAGCTGTAGCCACTAAATGAAAGTTTTAAACAGATCAAGGAGCAGACTCGAGAATGCTTTTAACAGACAAAAATGCACAGAAAAGTTCGGATAGAGCATTCAACTCAGTATGAAAAAGCAGTTTACAGTTAAGTAATGTTAAAACAGTTTAAAACAGTACATAAATGCAGTGAAACAATAAAAAAGCTTTATAACAGTGCAGAAATATAGTAGATCAACTGTATAACACAATTATAAGCGTTTCAGAAGTGCAATTCAGTGAAATAAGTGTAAGAAATAACTTAGCCTGCTCTTGGAATCTTAAGAAATTTCCACTTATGCAATGCAATCCAGAGCCTGACAATACAAGCAGAACCTTTTAAGACACAAGGTTTATATAGCAGTAAGAATGGAAGAGTTGGAAGATCAGAGTACTCCTCAGCCCCTGCTATTACCTAATCACTCGTACTACAGAAGGTCAGGAGGCCTTGTTACTCTCAATAATGAAGACAATCAACAGAAAATGGCTGCCAGAAACACAAACAAAACTTCCAGCCTACACAACAGGCCTTTATCAAGATTATGCCACCTGAGCAGAACACAGAAACCTCACTTTAAAAGCATAGAAAGAACACCCACAAAGAGAAAATCCAAGTCTCAGTATGAAAAAGCAGTTTACAATTTAGTAATTTAAATAAAAAGTGCAATTATAGTATTGCACACTATTACAGTTCCTAGATGTAGCCACTAAATGAAAGTTTTAAACTGATCAAGGAGCAGACTCGAGAATGCTTTTAACAGACAAAATGCACAGAAAAGTTCAGATAGAGCACTCAACTCAGTATGAAAAAGCAGTTTACAGTTAAGTAATGTTAAAACAGTTTAAAACAGTACATAAATGCAGTGAAACAATAAAAAAGCTTTATAACAGTGCAAAAATATAGTAGATCAACTGTATAACACAATTATAAGAATTTCAGAAGTGCAATTCAGTGAAATAAGTGTAAGAAATAACTTAGCCTGCTCTTGGAATCTTAAGGAATTTCCACATATGCAATGCAATCCAGAGCCTGACAATACAAGCCGCAAGGCAAACCTCGGAAATAAGCCTCCCCATGGTGGAACTATAATATCAACACTCTTTACAATGAAAGGAAGAAAATTCTAACCAAAGGTTAGAGTAATTCCCTGAGTGATACTGACTTCATCGCTGAAATAAACAAGCTCAGGAGCTTAATAAAATCCTACAAAGCCATGTTTGAGATTAAAAGAGCCACCCAAGCTAAAGACAATCACAAGGCCTTTTTTTTTTTTATTTTTTAGTTATGCTCATAATTTCAGAAGCACAATAAAATACTGAGCTGATTGTGAGCAATGTTACCTACACTCACTCTGTAGCTCTAGTGAACCTACTGGTCAATAAATTCAGCTCAAGCATTACTGCTTTCTCCTCTCCATCACTTTCACAAAAATATACATGAAATTGTCTCACCTTCAGCTACCACACAAAGCCAAGTCCTAAAAGCACTATCAAAAGCTAAAAATACTGCATTGATGCATCCTGACAATATCCCTGGATGAATCTTAAATAGCATGAAGCATGATTTAGCTATGACCCCCATCACATCACTGTTCAACCTCAGAATGGAGAACAGCTGGTCATTCCCCTGCATAAGGGAGGACCTTCCACAGACAAAGGCAATTCCAGATCCATAAGCTCAGCAGCCCCATATGGAAAGCTCTGGAAAGACTTATCAAGGAACTAATCATTAAGGACATGGTAACCTCTAAACACCGGACCTGCCTCAGTTTGGATTCATCAAGATCAGGTCATGCTTACTTAACCTGCTGAACTTTTCTAAAAATGTCACAAAAGTAATGGTACTTACCACATATCTTGACCTGACTAAAGCTTTTGACATGATTCCTTATTCAGGCACAGTAGAAAAATAATATAAATAAATTGGTAATAATCCAGAATGTTCTCTGCTGGATTGCAAACTGACTAACAGATAGGATGCAGGAGATCAATACAGGGAAAGCTACTTCGACAAAAAGATCAGTCGCTAGTGGATTTCCTTAGGGTTTGGTGCTGAGACCTCTCCTGTTTGGCATCTGCTGCTCTGAAGTAAATGCTAATACCAAAGGGTTCTGACTGACTAAATTTGCAGATTTTACTTAAAGCAAGGAACAGATATTGAATCCCTAAATGGTTTAGCCATCCTGCAGGACAGTTTGTCACAAACAAGTAACTGGTGCCAGAATAATGGACTGAAACTAAATGCCAAAAAATGCATTATTGTATCCTCTGGGAAGTCAACTATCCTGGGGACCTACCATACTGACTAAACACCCCTAAGAGTTAACCCAGTTGTTTGTAATCTGGGAACTTATTCAGACTCTGACCTAACTTTTGACCAACATGTATACACTGCTGTAAGAAACTCCTTCTATACTGTGCAGCTCACAAAACTATGGGACTGATTGTAGATCTAGAGATGTTACTGCCCTCCTTTACTTAGCCCCCATTAGGTCAGTCATTGAGCACAATGCCCCTTTATCATGTATCTGTCCAGACACATGCAAACAACTGGAATGCTCACAGAGGAGTTAAACAATGCCTAAACAATATGTCCTACCTGGATCTCATCAAATCCTTGTCACTATAGTTGGTATCCTATATACTGGTAAGAGGTCACCTACATCTGGCATACAAGTCATCCTCTGACCCAATACAGATGGACCTCATGCACATCAGAAAGTCTAATAGCATCAGAAATATTGAGTGAAGGGATCAAAATGTCTTCTGCAACATCAAGAGAATGATTTGAAGGGACAGGCATATCTTGCAGAGGGCACCACTGCTCTAGAACAGACTCCCCATCCATGTAAAACAAAGCTCATTCCTGTCCATATTCAAGTGCGACATGGATCTATGGATGAGTAATATAACATTTACCCCAGGACTGATCTCTGTACTGCTAATGGACAAAGGAGGCTCTGAAATGCTTTATCCCATGTATGGGTCCCTTTAAACTATTGATGGTATGATCTTAGTTATTCTCACTAGTGGTAATATATAATTATCAACCATGGGATAGGATAGGTAAGGCCAGTCTAACACAAAATGGGATAGGTTGATTCAACCATCAAAAGGGAAACTGGCTAGGCTTAAAATAGCCCGATAGGGCAGCTAGCCTAGACCTTACCTGTAGGTTCATAGGTTATACTAGGCTAATGACCACTACGGCCCTTTTAAGCCTAGCAATGCAACTCAAATGTGACCTACAAATTTGATTTATATAGGGGATGATTTACTGACTGCCTCTGTCCATTAGAGACATAGGTGCCAGACCAGGGGTGAATTTCAGATTACCCAGTGGTCTAAGTTGTGCTTAAATAGGGATAGGGAGGAATTCTGCTTCACATGAATGGGGAGCCTGTCCCAGAGAATGAGAATTCTCTGAGAAACATATCTGTCTCTCCAACATGTCCTATTTATGTTACAAGCAAAATTTAGGTGTTTTGATCTAGTAGTCCTGAAGCTGTTTGTTTTGCAGATGTGCAAAAGGTTCAAGCAAGACAGGGTTCAGGGATGCCTTGTGTGCCAGGCAAGCATCACACCACAGAAGTCTGTATGATACAGAATAAAGACATAGGGCCTTGAGGTGATCAATGTAGGACATTTTGTTTACTCCTAAAGGGGGCATTATACTCTATTATGGGTCTGATGTGGGCCAAGTACAGTGGTACAATGACCTCTCTGGACCTAGACGCCATGCCCTTACTTATAAGATAAGCAACATAGAAGGATTTTCTTAGACATGATGGTCAAAGACTAGGTTACTATCTACAAGTTCCCAGATCCTTAACTAGTGAATTAACTTTTAGGAGTGTTTTATTGATGATGTAGTTACCTGAGCTGATTGACTTCCCAAAAGGTACTATAATGCATTTCTTGGCATTGAGTTTTAAACTATGGCTTTGGCACCAAAGATTTATCTGTGTTAGACCTCTGAAGGGTGTTTTCATCTTAGGGGGATTCAATGACTGCTCTCAATTTGCAATCATAGGTTCATAGGTCCACAGGAAATTACTAGGCTACCGGCCCTAGTGCCCTTTCAAGCCTAGCCATGTTAATCCTGAGTTGCCCTAATTTTCCTTGGTTAGATGGACATAATTTACAGAGTGAGTCGATGAGCCACACTGACTACCCCTGTCCATGAGGGATATGGGTGCCAGCCCCAGGGTGAATTTGTGGTCTCCCATCCATTTGTCTAGGTTGCATCTGAATAGGGTCAGTGAGGGGCTCTGCTTCATGTGAACTGGAAGTTTATTCCAGAGGCATGGCAATCTCTGGGATATATATCTGTCTCTCCAGCATGTTCTGTTTATGTCATAGGCCAGGTTAAAAACCCTAGAGTGAGTGACTCTTGTGCCATTTGACTTGCTGATGTGCAGCATATCCATCACAGCAGGGTCAGAGGCTGCCCTGTAGGCCAGGCACAAGTCACCTCTCTGCAGCCTATATGATACAGAGTGACAGGGCTTTTAGTTTATCCATGTAGGTCATGGTTTGGAGGCCCTGTATTTCCTTGGTGAGAAATCTCTGTGGTCAGTCCAGTTGCTACAGGTGTCTGGTGAGATACATGTAAAAGGGAGTGTTGTACTCTATTAGTGGTCTGATGAGGATCAAGTAAAGTTGAGTTATAATATCCTTAGACCTGGATGCGACACCCTTACTTATGAGATGTGCAATACAGAAGCCTTACCTAACCTCTGTGGAAACTTGGTGGTCGAAGTTCAGATTGGTATCAACCTGTGTTCACAGATCTCGCACCACTGGGTTTGAAATTAGAAAGGTGCTGTCAGTATTGTAATTAGCAGGAAATTCCATTTTTCTAAAGGGGATAATAATGCATATTTTTCCATTTAGTTTTAAACCATGGCTTTAGCAGCAATCATTTGTCTGTGTTAGCCCCTCCTGTAATATGTTAACATCGTTGGGGAACTTAATGATTGCACCCAATTTGCAATCATCAGTGAACTTGGTAAGCCAAAGGCCATCTACTTTGGCCTGGACTTACGAGAAATAGATTACAAACATTAAAGGGCCCAGCACAGGTCCTTGTGGTACACCACTGGGTCTATTGGTAGAGGTGGAATCACTAACTTTGACACTATGTGTTCTGTCAGTGAGTCTATTTGCTACCCATCTAATGGCATATGGGTTGATCCCCAGCTGGGAGAGGTTCTCAATGATTCCTGAGTGGGGGATTGTGTCAAAAGCCTTGGCTAGGTCAAGATCGATCGTATGGACTGTCTTACCTACATCCAGGCCTTTGGAGACATTCTCAAAGAAGTCTACTAGGTTTAATAAGCATGATCTATGCCAAAGCCATACTGGGGTGGGTCTAGAGTTTGAAGGTCACTTTTGCTCTTGCTGATAAGATCAATGATGATTCTTTCCATGGCCTTGAAGAGAGGATGGTTAAACTTATGGGTCTATAGTTCCCAGGATTGGTTGATGCCCCCCCTCCTTTGTGCAAGGGGATTACTGTTGCTATTCTTAACTCTGCTGGAACAAAGCCCGTTCTCAGGCTATGGTTAATCAGAACACCAAGTGGGTCCATTAGGTCCTGTTTTAGATTGCTTATTAAGCAATCTGGCATGTTATCTATTCCCATCGAGACCATGGTTTTGACCTTAGAGAGCACAAATATAACCTAATCTCTTGAGTTACTAGGCAGAGGACTACTGTCAGGTATGCTTTGGGGTATGGCTAGTGGGGACAGAGGATAAAGTTTGCACCAAATCTGTCAGCTACTAGGTTGGCAATTTCCTCCAGTATAGTATAAAAGATGCCGTCCACTACCAGTTTGGCACATAGTGGTCATTCCCTTTTAGATTTCAGATGTAGTTAAAGAATGTCTTATGATTATCCTTGACTGGGGATGCTATTTTAGCTTTGTAGTTCACTTTAGAGGACTTTACAAGATTTTTGATTTGCTTGTTCAAGCTGTGTATGAATTCTTCCTCTGCTGAGTCAGTTCCCTCTTGTTCTTAGACATCAGTTTCTTCCTCTTGTTATATAACCTGTTTAAACTTGAGGTCCACCAGGGTGGCTTGTTGTTTTGGGAGGACCTGGTTTTGATAAGGTCAGGTACAGCCGAGTCTATACAGTTGTTTAAGTGTTTACACAAGGCATCTGTGTGCACCTCTGCATAAGAGTCATTGTTGTCTCTGATTGCGGGGGGGTATGAAACTTTTATTTTTTTTATACCATCACTTAGTACGCTGTAGTTTGCTTTGGAAAAGTTTTTTATTTTTTTTTTTTGCTCCTGTGGGCATGTCAGGTCCAATAGTTACTTTGAATGAGACTGATTTATTGTCTGCCCTTACCAGGGAGGGCAGCATCATAAGGGGGGGGGGAGTGCAGTGACCCCCCCATGTTGGTGAGTACTATGTCTAGGACATCTGAGCCCCATGTGGAGGTGAAGACTATCTGTTCCAGAGCATTTGTGCTGACAAAGTCCAGTAATCTTTGGGTGAGCATATTTGTGCTTGTGTATGTCTCCTTGTCAATGGAGAGATAGTTGAAATCTCCCATGACTAAGGTGTTGGGCTGTATGATGAGTGACTCTAGTAAGTCCAGGTAGGTGGTGTGCTTTTCATGGTTCATGGTGGGGGACCTATAGCTAGCAATGATGTGGTAGTGTCATTTACCTATAGTTAATTTGACATGGAGTAGTTCAACAGAATCATACTGTTTGACCAGTCTCTAGGTGTACTTGGCCTTAATGAGGATGGATAAACTTCCACCTTTGGTTCTTTCATGCTCATTTTGAGGTTTTAATTTGTGGACGGCATTGTAGCCTTGCATGACTGGGGTGCTCCCTGCAGCCTTGAACCACATCTCAGTGACCGCAAAGACATTAGCATCTTCCAAGGTGAGGAGTGCTTCCAGGCCATTAAGCACCGAACCCTTTAGTTTGTCTCGGGAGGATTTTGTTACATCAGAAATTTTGTTGAAATTTGTTGTTTGACATTGCCTAAAAAAGGCACTATGGGAGAGGCAATCACCTTTGCCAGTAATCGAAAGCCTGGAGGAGAAAGGTGCAGACCATCTCTGGCAAAGCAGCATGGCCTGCCAACCATGTCTTCCCAGGCTGACAGATACTGGATCCCCCTGGACTTGACACCAGAAGCAAAGCCAATTGTTGAAGTCGATCATTTTTTGTTTATATTGTGGCATCATCCTAGGTGAAGGTAGAATGCTGGGATAGGGTCATACTGCCTGGGACACATAATCTGAGAGTTCAGTCATTTCTCTCTTCATATAGTCCAGAGAGGTATGTCTCAAGTCATTTATCCCAATACGGACTATGACAGAGTCATAACAGTACATGTTGAGTGACTTTGAATGCATATGTGATTTGATGGATTTGACAAATCTTGGCATCTGACAGGCAGCTGACCATGACCTTCTCTTTGTACAGCGGGTGAAGAGGACATCTGTGCGTCTTACTATGGATTCAACTATGGCTAAGACTTTAGATTTTGAGGTGTTTTGTCTTACAGCTTATTTGCTGAGACACTGGTGTATGTGTTATTATATGTATTGGCTACTATTTGCAAAGCAGTGTGTGCAAGTGGTTTACGTTTAGGAGGTCTCTGATCTTTTGGTAAGCTTCTAGAGAGTACATCCACATATGTGGGTTTATGTGTTGTGACCTTATTTTGTGTGAGAGGTGAAGTGTGTGTGCGCTGACAACCCGTTTGATGCCCATTTTGTTGTTACGTGAGAGAACTGGCTCCAATTTCATAGTGTAATTACATCTCTCTCATAGGATATTTGTTTGTTTTAGGAGTAAGTGGTTGTCAGCATACATAGGATCATAGGAGGTTACTAGGCTAATGGCCTTAGGGACCGTAAATGCCTATCCAAGAGTTTATCCCCAAAAGAAACCTCAGTCAGCACCTGTCACCCCTATCAATGAGGGACACTGTTGGAACCCTTGGGACAAATTTGTGACTTCCCAACCACTCATCAAGGTTGCAGTTGAAGAGGGTCAGCGAGGTATTCTGTTTGACATGTATGGGAAGTCTATTCCAGAGATGGGGCAGCCTCTGGGAGACAAATCTGTCTCTCCAGCAAGTTTTGCTGATGTTGTATATTAGATTCAGGCCTTTTGAGCGGTTAGCACATGAGGAGTTAGACTTATGGATATGCAGCATCTCTAGTAGGGCAGGGTCCGAGATTGCCTTGTAGGTGTGACACAGATCACCCCTGAGCAATCTGTATGATAACGAGTCGAGTGATAGTGATTTGAGCCTGTCTTCATAGGATAGGTGTTGGAGGCCATGGATTCTCTTTGTGAGGGGCATTATACTCAATTATTGGTCTAATGAGGGAAGAATATAGAGAGGTAATAACCTCCTTTTTTTCTGGATGCAGTCTCTTTACTTATGAGGTGAACCATGTAAAAGGTTTTTCTGACTACTGCCGCTACATGATGGTCGAATGTGAGTTTGTTATCAACCTGAGTGCCCAGGTCTTGAAGCAATTACTACAGTGCCTCAAGATGCCAATGTCAATCAGGCTGGCTGTTGAAATTATGGGAATCCGTCCATCCATTATAGCAGGTTTTTTATCATATGTAATATTAGGGAAGGGAATGGGCTAGATTTTTGTACTAGGACTAACAAAAGGGCTTGTTCAACTGAAGGCTAGGGGTGATTGGTGTGGCAATACTGCTCAGTGCACAGCTCATCCAGACTCTGCTACACTTTGCTGTGAAGGAAAGGTTAGTTTGCTTTTATTTTTTGTATTACTGTATTGCCTTTCTATATTTTTAATACTGTAGTTTGTTTTCTTTACCTTGTGTTTTGCTTTCATTCTGTTTTAACAGCATATTAAAACTTCAAAAGAGACCACAGCTCTCTCTGTTCTGAGTCAGGCAATACCACTGTCTTTCTAGTTGCCCGCCTCTTATGTTAATCTGACCATATATCTCATTTCTCTCTACTTTCACTGGCTTATGTGAGTAATCACAAAATCATCATTCTTGAAATCCCACCCCTTCAATTATTTAAATTTATTGGCCATCCTACAGTATTTCATTGTACCAAAATACAAAAGTGACCACCCCTTTCAATCCATCTTGCTGTTTTAAAAATAGTAACTCTCCACTAAACCTTAACTTTTTAAACAGGTAAAACTCAAGTTACCTACTTTCACATCTAACTTCTCTAGTGCACACTGCAGAGTGCATTCTTTTCAATCTTACCTTTAAGCATCCCTGTGACTAGCACTTTCTCTAATACCTGCTGGAAAACACTGAACTCTCCTTGTTAACAAGGAGAAATTAATAGTAGGCACTAAACAGCCTATAATTGCAAAGTACCTTGCTAAGGAAACAGCTCCTATACTTTACAAAGAAAAAAAAAAGCCCCAAACCAGGCATGTCCAAGGGTCAGCTTCCTGTGATTTCTCCTGTCCACCTGGTGAATCTGGGCATACTGGGGCAATGCAGCAATTGCCTCATGTACACAGACAACCCTCTCCTCCTACCACCCAACACTACAACCTCTGAGAGATGCACTTACATAGTCAAAATGGAAGCAAAGCTCTCTCCACCCAAGATTGTGCTAAACAGTCAAGAGGAGAAGGTTAACACCCACACTACACCTCAAGCAACACATAGCCCTTCTAAACCCGCACCACCAACACCCACATATAGCAACACTAAATCCACATATGCAGAGGCCCTTAACTGTAACCTGCCCAAGCAACAAAGACCTCTGAAGCTGAAACGCAAACAAACACCAATCACAACCAATGTGTCACATAGTTCACAACACCAGTGTGCCACCCAGCAACAGCCCCTAAGGCAAGACAATGTACCTAACTCTTTAGTCATAGGCGACTCTATAGTCTGGCACACTGATGTCCCTCTCACCAGGTTGAATAAGGAGAAAATTACAGTCAGCTGCCTGTCAGGTGCCAGGATCCGCCACATAACGCATGCACTCAAGTCACTCCACAACAAGTATAAATATGACTCTGTCATTGTCCATGTTGGAGTGAATGACGTGAGACGTACCTCCCTGGACTACATGAAAAGAGACATGGAAGAGCTCTCGGATCATGTGGCCCAAGCAGGTATGACCCTAGCCCTGAGTAGCATCCTGCCTTCGGCCAGAATGATACCAAAATATAAGGATAAAATGATTGACTTCAACAATTGGCTAAGCTTATGGTGTCATTCAAAGGGGATCCAGTATCTGTCTGCCTGGGATGACATGATTGACAGACCACGATGCTTTGCCAGAGATGGTCTGCACCTGTCACCCCTGGGATTCAGGTTACTGGATAAGGCTCTTGCCACCCCTATAGTGCCTTTTTTAGGCAAACTTCAAAGGACAAAACCACCACCGTAACAGGTACAAGCATGCAAAATCTGAAGGTAATGCTACTCAATGCTAGAAGTCTAAACCTCAAAATGCACTCTCTCGAGGCACTCCTAAAAATGGAGAACATCGATATCTGTGCAGTAACTGAGACCTGGTTCAAGGCTCCAGAGAGCACCCCTGCAATACCAGGCTACAACTCTTACCACACTTTTCGGCCACCAAACCAGGACCGAAACACTAAAGGTGGAGGAGTGTCAATATTCACCAAGGATATTCACACCACCAGGCTAGTTGGCCAACACAATGTGTCTGAAATTCTCCAAGTGCAACTAACACTAGGTAAGACTGCAGTCCAAATTGTAGCTTGCTACAGATCCCACACCATACCCCAAGATTCTCACTACACCTTTCTAAACATACTGGAAAATATTAAGATAGAACCAAACACCCTAATACTGGGTGATTTTAACTACCCTGCCATTAACTGGGAAAACTACTCATGTCCCAACACCTTTGCGCAACGGTTCTTGGAATTCATAAATTCCAACGCCCTGGATCAACTAATCCATAGTACCACCAGGGGCTCCAATATCCTAGACCTGGTCATTACCAACATGGGAAATCAATGCTCCATATCTATGGTCACCCCCTCGTTAGTCAGGTCTGACCATAAGCTAATCACCCTTAACATCCACATCCCACCCCACCCCCAGTAAAGAAACCACCATAAAAAAACTTCTCCAAAGCCAACTTCATGCTACTCAAGTCAGAAGTGACAAACTTCATGACACCCATGCAGACGGGAACTGAAAGTTCAACTGCTGAATACTACACTAAGGCACTGTACGAGCACATCCACTCATGCATGAATCGTGCCATCCCAAATAGAACCAAAATGCTCTCATCCAAAAAGGAAGCCAATCTGGTGGTCCCCTGCCATAAACAAACTTTACAACAAAAGGAAGAAACTTTTGCAGAAAAGAGGAAAATCCCAGGATGCAAAAACTCCCTTACTAGCCTCAGTAAGAAACTGAGATGCCTCATAAAATCCTCCAAAGCTAGTTACGAAAATAAAATTGCCAAAGATTCCAAAGACAACCACAAAGCATTCTATAACTATGTCAAGAATCTAAATGGCAGTGCTCAGATCTGCTCTGAGCTAAAACAGAATGGCATTAAATATACTGATCCGAAGGATATTGCCAATATCCTGGCAGATCGATTCAGTGCCAACTTCACCCCCCTCTCACCCCCTAAATGGCCCATCTCAATACCGGAAGATTGCCAAATTCCAGTAATAATGGCCACACAGGTACAAAACGCACTCTCTAAAGCCAAGAATACAGCATCCATGGGACCAGATGACATCCCGGGCTGTGTACTACATGAACTACAATATGAACTGGCACCTCACCTAAGTGTCATGTTTAATCATAGCCTCACCTCAGGTTTCATGCCCACTGAGTGGCGCAGAGCAACAGTTATCCCAATCCATAAGGGGGGATCCATCTTGGATCCCGGAAACTACCGTCCCATCAGTCTGACAAGCCTTATCTGCAAGGCCATGGAGCGTATTATCATGGAACTTATAAACAAAGACACTGGCAACCTTCAAACACTGGACCCCACCCAGTTTGGGTTTGTGAAGGGCCGATCTTGTCTCCTGAACCTGATTGACTTCTTTGAATCAGTCTCCAGAGCCATGGACAAGGGTAAGGTGGTCCACACAGCCTATCTAGACCTTGCCAAGGCCTTTGACACCGTCCCCCACTCTGGAATCATAGATAAACTTACTAAGTTGGGCATTAATCCCTATGTCACCCAATGGGTTGCTAAATGGCTTACTGATAGAACCCACACTGTAAAAGTAGCAGACTCCAAATCCAGCTCCAGACAAGTGACAAGTGGAGTACCTCAGGGTTCAGTCCTGGGGCCGCTCTTGTTTGGCATCTACTTCTCTGAAGTACAAGTCAACACTAAGGGACTCTGGCTAATAAAGTTTGCAGATGACTGCAAACTGGGAGCCATTAGTGAATCCCCAAATGATGTGGATACTCTACAAAAGGGCCTTACAGAAACAGATGCTTGGTGCCAGAGCCATGGGCTCAAGCTCAATGCCAAGAAATGTATTGTTATCCACTTTGGGAAAAAACATGTATCCATGAATTACCATATAGGTGGCAGTACACTAAACACAGAAAGTGTGATAAGAGACTTAGGGACACAGGTGGACAGTGGTCTCACCTTCGATAACCACATCGCCACAACAGTCAGGAAATCCTTCTATGTGGCACACCTCATCACGAAGGGCTTTTCATCCAGAAAAAAGGAGGTCATTATCCCACTGTACTCATCCCTCATTAGACCCATTATAGAATACAACACCCCATTTGGTATGTACCTCTCAAGACATCTGCAACAACTGGAAAGGCCTCAGAAATACCTCACTAAAAGAATCACAGGCCTAAAGCAGATGCCCTACGCTGACCGCCTTAAAAAACTCCAGCTATACTCTGTCGCATATCGTCTACTCAGAGGCGATCTCTGCTTAACATACAAGGCCATGTCAAACCCAGAGCTGTTGGACATGCTACACTTAAAGAAATCCCAATCCCTCAGAGCTACACGCTCCAGGGATCTAAACCTTGTCATCACAATAAACAAAACATGCTGGAGGGATAGGTTCCTGACCCAGAGACTCCCCAGACTCTGGAATAGATTGCCCGTACATGTCAAGCAGAGTGCCTCTTTGGACCTCTTCAAGAGGAACCTTGATGATTGGATGGGAGAAAGGAAATTCACCCCAGGGATCACGTCAGTCGCCCTGCTAGACAGGGGTCCAGGAAAGTAAATAATGTGGGAAGAAACAGCCAGGGAATTGTTATGGCTAGGCTTGTATAGGCCCTAGGGCTGATAGCCTAGTACCAACCTATGAACCTATGAATCTACCAATACGAAAGCACACAATGAACCTTCCTCCAGCAACCTCCAGCTCAGACGAGGCTGGATCTACACTCCTCTGGCACAAGGATGCAGTGAAGCCCTTCTTAATGTAAGATGGCTGGTTTATCTCTGAAGTGCATCAATAACAGGCTAGATGCAGCTGGTCTATGCTATCTAGTCTAACAGTACAGTTGAAATTAAGTGCAGAAAATGATGCAGTTACAAACAGTAAAAAGCAGAAATAATGCAGCAGTTAGTTAAAATACAGTTTAAAAAGTGCAGTAGAATCACAATATATACTTATTTTCTTGTTTTTAGCCTTGGATTTCAGTAGAAACACTCTGGATCTCTGGCAAAAGATGCCAAACATAGAGCAGCTCCAGTTAATTTAGCACAAACCCACACAAACATGAGGCTTAAATACATTTGTGAACTTGGTCAGCCAGTGGCCTTTGACATTGTCTTTGACCACTGAAAGGCAGATACCAAAGAGGAGAGGGCCCAGCAAAAAGCCCTGAGGGACTCCACTGGTGACCAGCCTCTTTGTGAAGGTGACCTTACCAATCCTAACATCTTAGGTCCTATTTATGAGCAGCTAGCTAACCAGTATGTTATAAAGGGATTTTTGCCTAGTTCCGCAAGTTATTGACAATGCCTAAGTGAGGTATTGTATCAAATGCTTTGGCCAAATCTAGGTAGGCAGTATGCACAGCTTTTTCCTCTTCTATTACCTTTGTGGCCTTTTCAAAGAAGTCCATCAGATTCAGTAAGCATGACCTTCCTTTAACAAAGCCATACTGGTATGGATCCAGTGTCTGAAGGTCTCCTAAGTTTTTGTTGATAATTTCCATAACTCTACAGATGTATTCATAGGAACCTGTGAATACATCTATTTCTCCAGAAAGTGTTATTCATATGGATGAGAACATTTAAATTTTGATATTTATGAGTTACAGAATTTGTGCATACATATTTAAAGCAAATAATTTCAAATTATCATTGAAGGCTCTGTGTGCCATAATTGCTTTACTAAAAACATACTTCTAATGAAGTGTAAATACATTCAGCCTTACACCTCTATCTCAATAGTTTAATGCTTTAACAAAGGGAATACATTTATTATATTTTCTCTGAATTGATTTCCATTTATCCAAATGGTTTAAAGTATACAGACAAAAAGTGTTATTGTATTCCAGCATGGGTTTCAAAGGACAACTTGTTACTTATTGTTATACCAAGGTCTTTATAGTTTTGAACTTATTCAAGAATAATATTTATAACTATGGAGCATCTAAATGCCCATCTTCCAAAATTCATTACTTTGTATTTGTCAACACAAGTTAAGGCCCAAATCTTTAGCCCATTCAGTGAGAGTAATGACATTTATTGCAGTAATGCCATTGCTTGATATTGCCATAAACCCCACTTTATAATAATCTATTTCTTAGTCTGGCTGGATTTGCAAAGCGACATAGGAAAAAATACAGTTGTGCAAACTCTTACCATAACAGTAGGTGTCCTTCTCATCATTGTTGCAGTATTCCTTACAGTAGGATTCCTTGCCAAGGTAGCCCAATATTTGGTCAGTATACCAAAGTCTTAGGTTGAAATAGGGATGTTGTACGTCAAACTTATGCTCCCTGCCCATGGAAAAGTGCGTAAAGGTGATGCACGGATGTACCATCCTCAGAAGTGAAAAGCCCCAGGAGGAACAACAGTCAAAGGAAAAATGAGGAACATGTGCATCCAGGAGAAAGAAAGAGGGGGAGGAGGGAGGGAACGAATACTGCAACAACGAAGAGAAGGACATCTACTGTTATGGTAAGATTTTACACAACAGTACTATATCCTTCTATATCATTGTTGCAGTATTTGTTACAGTAGGAAAGGGTACAAAAGCTCAGGAAAAAAATTGGAAGGAGGAAGGTCCAGCAGAGCCTTGAAGGAAGCCATGCAGGATAGCCCTGGCAAATCCATCTCTAGCCCTAGAAACTACACCCAACTAACACTGCTTGGTAAAAGTAGGCACAGAAGTCCAAGTAACTGCTTCAAGAATAGAGTTAATGTCCAAACCTTTGAAAAAAGCACAAGAAGAAGCCACTGCCTTGGTAAAATGAGCCCTAACAGAAGAAGGAAGGCTTTTCCCATGAAAAGAGTAACAAAAGGAGATGGCCTTAGATATCCAAGATGAAATAGTTTGCCTAGAAACAGCTAAACCTAAAGACCTACGATGAAAGGAAATGAAAAGCTGTCCAGATTTATGAATGGCTTTAGTTTTATCCAAATAATATCTAAATTGCCTGTGCAGATGCAAGTTGTGAAGAACCTTCTCACTAGAAGACTGCAGAGAAGGGAAAAAGGTGGACAATTGAATAGACTGATTAAGAGGCAACTGATTAACCAGCTTAGGCATAAAAGAAGGATTAGTATGAAGAGAGACCCTGTTCCTTATGAAAAACCAAAAAAGGGGGGGAAAGTTACAAGGGCCTGCAGCTCAGACACCTGCCTGACTGAGGTAAGGGCCAAAAGAATAGTCTTCCAAGAGCAATTAAGGTCTCAGGAAGCAGGAATAGGCTTCCTGGGAGCCCTAATATGAAGGGTGCCTTTAAGAAATGGTTTGACATCAAATCTAGAAACCAAAGGGAGAGTCAAAGGCAGAAGCAGATATAGCTGACAGGTGGGTTTTAACAGAAGAGTATGCCAAACCCAGCATTGAGTAATTCACACAAATAAGAGAGAACCAAAGAAATAGTAATAGAAAGTGGATTCATGTTATGAATAAGACACCAAACAGAAAGTCTCTTCCATTTGGATAAATAAGATTTTTTGGTACAGGGTTTTTTGGCCTCCTGCAGACCCCAAAGCACATCCTCAAAAAAAAAAAAGGTGCCTAAAAGGGATCAAAACCATATCACCTACAGTATCAGCTGAAGAGTGAACAGGTAGGGATTAATGAGAGACCCCTTGCTTTGTGTAAGTAGGTTCACCCTGTGAGGTAACTTGTGATGACTGCCCTTGGCTAAATGCAAAAGAAGAGAGAACCAATGCTGTCTGGGCCAAAAGGGATTCACCAACAATATTTTGAGAGCAGCCTGCTCTATCTTGAACAGGACCCATAGTATGAAAGGAAGGTGAGGGAAGGCATAAAGAATCACCCCCTTCCAGGAAAAAGATATGGCATCCACCTTCCAAGCCAGAGGACATGGGATTCTAGTGCAAAAGAGAGGAAATTGTACAGAGGGGAGGCAAAAAGATCTACGTTAGGAGTACCCCACTGGTGGACAATGTCCAGAAACACATCTCTGTGAAGCATCCACTCATATGTGTTATGGACCTGCTCAGAGAATCTGCCATAGAATTCTTACCTGAAGGAATATAAATAGCCTGAAGAGTCACTTGACACTGGGCAGCTAGATCCCAAACCTGAAGACCCAGTCTGCCCAAGAGGTAGGACCTTGTCCTCCCTTGCTTGCTGATGTACAACATCACTGTGGTATTGTCTGTGAAGATTTTGAGGGACCCTGAGAGGAAAAGAGAATGAAAGGCCTGAAGGACCAGAAGAAGAGCTCTCATCTCTTTGATACTGATATGGTCCTTTTCTTGACAGAGATACCAAAGGCCCTGAACTTTCAGAGGACCAAAGAAGGCCCCCCAGCCCACCCCACATCTGAAACAAGTTCCTGAGCGGGGAATGGTGGTTGAAAAGGAAGCCCTGGGTTAAGTGACAACTGATGAATCTATCACTGAAGCTCCAGCCTGAAGCATGGGAGAAGAGGAATCTGAAAATCTAAAGGATGAGAATGTTGAAGTAAGACTGACTTTAGGAACCACTGGCGCTTTCTCATGTGGAGTATGGCCACAGGAAACATAGGAATGGTGAAAGCCATGTATACCAGAGCCCATAGAAACTCTCTGGCTGTAATGGAGGTCAGAGGAAGAAGGGATTGAAAGAAAGTAATCAGAGTTAAAGCCTTGAGAGGAGGCAAATACACCAGCATTGGAATAGTCTGGAGCCTGCACCCAAGAAAAACATGATCCTGAGAAGGAGTTAGGAAGGATATTTTGGAAATTCACTGTAAACCCTAGGCTTTGCAGGAGACAAACAGCATAGTGAACACAACGAAGCAAAACCTCTGGAAAGGAAGCCTGAATAAGGATGTCGGCCACATAAGGAAAAATCTGTACTCCCCTTATCCTGCAAAAAGCAATCACAGGAGTGAGGCATTTTTCAAGACCCTTGGGGCAGTAGAGAGGCCAAAGGGCAAAGCACAGAACTAACAATGCAAGGAAGTAACAGAGAAATGTGAAAACTTCCTGAAAAGGGGATGAATCAGGATACAGAAATAGACATCCTTGAGATCTAGAGAAGCTAGGAACGCCTGAGGAATAAGAAGAAGAAACAAGGTTTGAAGAGACAACATCCAAAAGGAGGGAACTTTCAAAAAGGTATTGAGTTGAGAGAAAGAGATCTAGAATGAGTCCCCAGATGCCTTCTTTCCAGAGAACTAGAAAAATTCTTAAGTAAAATCCTTTCCTCTTTTGAGGAGCCAGAACTGCTTGAATTGTTCCTTGAGACAAAAGGATCTAAAGAACATCTGGAAAAAAGGGCAGCTGTTCCTGAGGAGGTTGAGAAATGCCCAAATGGGGGGAAGGGATTTCCAAACCATGTATTACCCCTGATGAATGTTGGATAGAACTCAAGAATCATGGGTGATCTTTACCCAATTTGGAAGGGACAGGGCAAGATGAAGAGACAGAGGAATGTGACTGAGGAGTGGAATAAAAAAGATAGACAGAGCTTGGCTTGTCTGGAGAAGGAGGATTCTGAGCTGTAGGAGTTTGAGTAGACTTTGCAGGGTGAGCCCTTCTACCACCCTGTTTACCTTTGGGAAGAGGGTGAGCCTGCCTGTGGACAAAGGCAGGCTTATTAGGGTAATCCCTCTGAAATTTGGGAACAGGGTAAACAAAAATATGTTTCAGTTCCTGCATAGGCTTACCCTTTTCCTGAAGAGACTTATAAAAGCAAAAAGCTCAGCAGCTGCAGAACTGAAGAACTGAAGAAATTTTTATTATCTAGAGTAGCATCCATCAGCTTAGCCTTAATATAATCAGGCAAAGCCAGGAATACATCGTCATTACAGCAACCAAGGCAGCAGCTCTAGATGAGGTATCAGCTGCATCATGACTGCATTTAATATAATGGTGAGCTACCTAAGAAGAGGACCCTAACAAATAAAGAGCAGAAGTCTTCTCAGAGTCAGGAAGATCTTAAATAACCTGAAAAGCCTGAGAGAGAAGAGCCAAACTATATCTGATCATGTGGGTCTGGAAATTCACAGCCCAAAAGGCCAGGGTAGTTGCAGTATACATTTCTTTACCCAACCTCTTCATGGTTCTGCTGTCCATGTCAGAGGGAAGAAGCTTTGTAGAATTTTTTACCAGAAGAAACAGAAATAACAGAAGGGTCAGCTGAGGGAGATTTGTAAAGGAATTTGCAATCATCAGGCACCTTATAAAAGCTATCGTTTTTTTAGAAGCAGAGGGCTGGCAGTTAGGTGCCTGAGAAGCTGCAGAAAAAGTCACCAACAAGGCAGCAAGAACAGAAAGGACAGCAGAGGGCTTGGGAGACTCCATTTGAAGGAGTTCATAATACCTCTGCTGGACATCTGAGACAAGGGTACATATCATACAGGAAACTGTATCTCCACAGGAAACTGCCTCAAAAGGCAAATCAGGACTAATAGAGTCCTCTTCCTCAGAACCACAGTGCAAGAGACAGGGAATATGGGAAGAATAGGATAAGGATTCTTCATCAGAAACAACATCCTTGTCAGAAGATACCTGCACCCTAGGCCTCTTAAAAGCAGTAGAAGACCAAGGGGGGCAGGAACAGAAAACCCCTGAGGGGGCTTCAAAGCCATAATGGCATTAAACAAACCCTGTGTGAAATCCTGACATTCACACTGAGGATACTCAGGAGCATAAGAAATATGCTTAGTTTTCTGCTTCATTTTCAAGAGGACATCAGCCTTAAAAAACTTGTGTGGCTCTGACACCTGCCTACATTCAATAAGTGTAGTATGAATCCCATCCCTAACAAGGATTTGCAAAACACCCCTAGGCTCTTAAGAAATAATCAGCCGAGGTTCTCCATAAGCATCTAAAATGGATGTCTGCAGAGCCTTTGGGGATGTGGAAGAAACCAGATCATTGCCGGCCTCTGAAATGGTCGAGGCAGAGAAATCCGACTGAAAAATGGGGTGACTCTCCACGCTTTCACCAGCTTTGACAGAGATGTCTGTTGGAGGCAGTATAGCCAAAGAATCTGACCAAGCTTTCTTGGTCTTCTTCACGGTGGACACTCGGGCTGCAACAATTCTGCCACAGTACCCTCAGCCAACAATTTAAGACATTGGTTCTCTAGGTAAATGGCTAAAGAGGACAGATGATTACGCAACATTTTTGGAACAAACTCCTGACAAATAGGACAATATGTATGGTCATAAGCAAAATAAACAGTGCTCCCGACAGTCCCTATGGGGAATCTGTCTCCCTCAATGGCATTTTCCCTTTCTGGATGACATGAAACTAAGAACCAAAAGAAGAGCAATATAAGAAGAAAACCCCCAAAAGGGCACTTATCTGAAAAAATGGCTTGGCAACCCGCAGATGAGTGAGTGTATAGACCAATCAAAGATGGCATTTGGACTGGCAGCAAAAAAGTTCTGAGGATGGTACAGCTGTACATCACCTTTATGCTCTACACCTTACACAAGGAGCATATGTCTGATGTACGGTGTCCCTACTTCAACCTAAGGCTTTAGTATATTGGGTGAACATTGGACTACACTTGGCAGGGTATCCCTACTGTAAGGAATACTCTGACAGTGATATGGAAGGACATAAACTGTTACATAGGAATGGGCCTAGAGCTCACCCTTGTGGAACTCCAAGGGTTATAGGTAAATAACTAGACTGAATCCCTTGTAATATAACATATGGTGTCTATCCTACAAACCAATTATGTATCCATTTATACAGATAAGGAATTAAATGGTACGTTTTTAGGGTATTATTAATTGATGAGTGTGGAAGAGAGTCAAAGGCTTTGGTAAGATTCAAAAAAATAATGGCCACACAAAGTCCCAAATCTGTTGTTAATGTAACTTGGTCATAAAATTCAACCAGATTGGTGATTGTAAGATTAGGTTTAATTTAAAGGCTTAGAAATGCAGCCCTATTAAAGCAGACGTATATCTTCATTTTACATTTACTGATACATTTAAACTTTTTTGAGATTTACTTCTGATTTAGTTAGAATATGCATTGTAATAAAAATGAATGCTCGTGTAAGGAAAGGTGAAATTACATTGAGAAGGTGGTCAGGTGTCTCACAGCTTTTTCAAACTCCCTCTTGTAAGGATTCCCTTGGTTCTGTGAAGTCACACTGGAAGTCTGCATGTCCTCTGCTTTGGAGATGGTGAAGTTTTCTGAAACGTTGCTGCTAACTAGATAATGTCTTCTACAATGACATTTTGGAGAGTCTGAAGTTCTTTGAGACTTTACTGTTGATCTTTTGAAGTAGAAAACCTGCTGCCTTGTAAAATACATGTAGTCTGTCTGCTGATAGATTTGCAAGGTTGCTATCGGGTTTTGGAACTTATTTAACTATAAATATTGCCCCTCCCCCATCGATGATGGCTCACCATTGTATGTAATCTTACAGTGATTATTGGTCTGCCTATCATGATACCATATTGAGGTATATTGAAAGAATTTGTACTATTTGGTGAATTTTTTAATAAGTGGATCAGACATCTTTCAAATCATTTACCCAAAAAGATGTTGAACTTTTTGGTTGATAATTTTGAATGTTTTGCTTATTTCCCTTTTTAAAAATTGGTGTAATAGATAACTTTTTTTTCAACTTTCAGGAAAAATGCTAGTGGATAAGAGAATATTAAATGCATGCATCCTTTAACTGGGAAAACTACTCATGTACCAATACACTTGCCCAACGTTTCCTGGAATTCATTAATTCCAATGCCCTGGACCAGTTCGTTCTTACCCCCACTACAGGTAGCAACATCCTTGACCTGGTCATTACTAACATAGATGACCATTGCTCTATACCAATAGTCAATTCCTCCCTGGTTAGATCCAACCACAAACTAATCACCTTGGAAATCCACATCCCTCCCACCCTGCAAAGGTAAGCACTATGAAAAACTTCTCCAAAGTTAACTTTGGGCTCCTAAAAACAGAGGTGGCTAATTTCACGGCACCCATCCAAATGCAGAATTGTTGTATGACTGCCAAATCATACACCAATACACTGTACGAACGCATACACAAATGCATGGATCTCGCCATATCCAAAAGAACCAACATACTCTCCTCCGAAAAAAGCAAGCCAATCTGGTGGTCCCCTGCCATAAACAAACTCTACAACAGAAGGAGGAAACTGATGCAGAATAAGGTGACTGGAAAACCTCCCTTATCAGCCTCAACAAAAAGTTGAGACCCCTCATCAAATCCTCTAAAGCTAGCTATGAAAACCAAATTGCAGCAGATAGTAAAGACAACCACAAGGCCTTCTACAGTTATGTAAAGAATCTCCACGGCAATACCCAGATTTGCTCTGAGCTACTGCGCAATGGTACCTCCTATACCAAGCCAACAGATATTGCCAATATACTGGCCAACAGATTCAGTGCCAACTTTACCCCTCCCCCCAAAGGACCAATCACAATACCAGTAGATTGCCAGGCACACAGTATTACTGCTGTACAGGTTAAAACAGCACTGTCCAAGGCCAAGAATACAGCTTCTATGGGACCTGACAACATCCCTGGCTGTGTTTTACATGAACTACAGAGTGAACTGGCACCTCACCTGTGTGCCCTGTTCAATCACAGCCTCACCACAGGCTTTGTCCCTACTGAATGGCGCACTGCTACAGTCATCCCTCCCCACAAAGGAGGAGCGACTACAAACCCTGGGAACTATTGCCCCATTAGCCTGACAAGTCTGATATGCAAAGCTAAGGAACGCATCATCATGGACCAAATAAACAAGGATATAGGGAATCTCCAAACTCTGGATCCCACACAGTTTGGTTTTGTGAAGGACAGATCATGCCTGCTCAACCTGGTCGACTTCTACGAGTCAGTCACCAGAACTGTGGACGAAGGCAAGGTGGTTCATACAGCCTACCTTGATCGGGCCAAGGCCTTTGATACCATTCCCCACTCAGAAATCATAGAAAACTCACTAAGCTAGGCATCAACCCCTATATCACTAGGCAGGTTGCAAACTGGCTCACAGATAGAACCCACAGTGTGAAAGTAGCTGACTCCAAGTCAGCCTGCCGACTAGTCGCGAGTGGAGTCCCACAGAGTTCGGTCCAGGGTCCTCTCCTGTTTGGTATCTACTTCTCTGAAGTCCAGGCCAACATGAAGGGATTCTGGCTGACAAAATATGCAGACGATTGCAAGTTGGGAGCTATTATTAACTCCCCAAGTGATGTTGACATCCTACAGAAAGGCCTCACTGAGACCAATGACTGGTGTCAGAACCGTGGCCTTAAGCTCAATGCCAAAAAATGTGTTGTCATCCCCTTTGGGAAAAACCCAGTTCTCATGAATTACCACATCAATGGTAGTCCACTGAACACGGAAGGCGTTATAAGAGACCAGGGAACACAGGTTGACAGCAACCTCTCTTTTGACCACCACATTGCCACTGTGCTCAGAAAGTACTTCTATGTGGCACATCTCATTACTAAGGGTTTTGCATCCAAGAAGAAAGAGATCATTGTCTCCCTCTACTCTTCCCTCATTAGGCCAGTCATTGAGTACAATGCCCCATTTGGCATGTACCTCACTAGACACCTCCTACAACTGAAGAGGCCACAAAAGTACCTCACAAAGAGGATCTTAGGCCTTAAACACTTGTCCTATATGGACAGACTCAAAAAACTCCAACTATTCTCGGTCTCATATCACTTACTTAGAGGCGATCTCTGGTTGACTTACAAAGCAATGTCTGACCCAGTTCTGTTAGAAATGCTACATCTAAAGAAATCCCAATCCCTCCGCACCACATGCTCCAGAGACCTCAACCTCATTACCACAATTAACAGAATATGCTGGAGGAACAGGTTCATAACCCAGAGACTGCCCATACTATGGAATAGACTTCCCATACATGTCAAGCAGAGCACCTCACTGACCATCTTCAAGAGAAATTTTGATAAATGGATGGGAAATAGAAAATTCATCCCAGGGATCACTTCAGTGGCTCTACTCGACAGAGGCACTGGGAACTAAGGTCAGGTGGCACGATGCTAGGGTAATCCTATGGGCTAGACTTGCAAAGGCTCCAGGGCCATTAGCCTAGTACACACCTATGAACCTATGATATAAAATGGCTACTAGAATGTTCTAACCTTTGGATATTAATAGATCAGGAATATTATCAGGATCCATGGATGTTTCCTTTCCAGCTTTCATTCAGGAGTTTTTTTTAACAGACTCAGGAATTCCTGGACATGATTCCAAAATATATATTTTAATTTCTGCAGCTGGAGAAGGTAGTTTTAATGTACAACCACTGATGCTTGCAGATTAGTTAGCAAATGCTTCTGATATGTCCTTGGTTTTTCTCAAAGTTTTATCCTTTTCTTGTTGGCTATTTTTGTCTCAGATTTCATCTTCGCTAGTCTGAGATTAAGTTTCAAGTCTTCACATATCCTATTAACTTTTGTTTTTATTTGGTTCTATATTACATGATTGAAGCTTTACTTAATTGAATAAGTAAAGCTTGAACTTGTAATATCGAAACCGTAAATTGTCGAATGGCCAATTTAACCCAGGGAAACACTTCCCTTGGCCATTCTGTGGAGTATGCCCGTTTCTCCAATTTGGAGCTATGTCTGAGTTGGTATATTTAGGTAGGGGGGTATGGGGGGCGAAGACTCCCACTTGATTTCAGATGTAAAGTTTTTTTTTGATTCGGCCGAGGGAAGTGTTTCCCTTGGTTGAATAGGCTATTCAACAATTTTAGCTTTCGATATTAAAAGATCTAGCTTTAGTTATTCGATTAAGTAAAGGTTTGATGTTGTAATATAGATGCTTTTATTCTGTGATTTCTAAACTCTTGTATTTTTAAAATACAATTTTTTGTTTTTGTATAGCCTTGTCAGTTTTAGGTTCCACCAGTAAGGTAGCCTGCAATTATTTATTAGCTGTGTCTGAAGTTATTGTCTTGTCCAGGCAATCTAGTAGAACATTTTCTAGCCTTGTATATGCCCTCACTCAGTTAGTCTGTACATCTATTGAGCAGTTAATCCCATTTAAGCTATCAACAAGAGATGTATACTTTAGAAGTCTGTAATCAAACCCCTTCTTTGAAATTTCTGTTATAGAATAGTCAGAAAATAATTCAATGTATAAGGAACAGTAGTCAGAGTTACACAAAAGGGGGAGCACAATATACACATAACTAATGTTGGTAACACAGTCAGTGACAATTAAGTCAAAGATGTTATAACAACAGTGTTGTAGTATCTGAACAAAATGGAGTCA
Organism: Protopterus annectens; assembly: GCF_019279795.1. Taxonomy (NCBI): domain Eukaryota; kingdom Metazoa; phylum Chordata; order Ceratodontiformes; family Protopteridae; genus Protopterus; species Protopterus annectens. The sequence goes on along the minus strand of NC_056732.1, from coordinate 1,269,227,681 downwards.
CTTAGTCTCTACAGCTGTATAATTTGTATTTAAAAATTAGGGATTGGAGCCTATAAAGGAAGTTTGTTTGTTTGTGTCTTTCGGCTTTTCCCGGTTAGGGGTCACCACAGCGGAACTCCGGTCCGCCAATGATTGGTAGTGGATTTTTACGTACTGGGTTACCAGCCCTGACGCACAACCTTCAACGAAGGCACGCCCCATTCACGTATGCCTCCACACAGAAGACGCTCTAGCTGAGAATCGAACGGGACAATGTCTTGCTATGAGGCGACAACGCTACCGCAGCACTGGAGCCTGTAAAGGAAGTAAAGTAGTTTAACTAGCAATACATTCAGCTTAATTTCTCCACGTCTTTTGAGTTTCTAATACCATGATGGGAATGGTCCCCATTCCTCAGTCAATGTGTGATTAAATTTCATGAAATCAGTACTGTTTCAATCTTTGATGTAACCCAATAGTGCTCTTCACAGCACCTGCAATGTGCCCAGTAATGACTCCTTCTACAGTTCATATAGAGGTACATGTATCGGTAACATATCTAAATACGACTGCAAATTCTGTTTTATGAGACCAATTGCTCTTACTACTATAGGAACTGTCTGGGTATCCTTCTTCCACACTATCCTCATTTCTGCCTTCCAATCCTGGTATTTTTTGTGTCCCTCTGTAGTAAGATACTGTAATCATTGGGTATAGCAATTTGAATGATCAATGCTACTTTTGTCTTCTTTTCATGGACTACTATATCTAGTTTTCTTGCATCTATTTTTGAACTGTTGGCAATAGGTGATCACATGTGATATAAAGTTTATCATTTTATATAATGCTTTGTGGATCATGTTTCCAATGCTTCTCAACTGCTTCAATATTGTAACGTTTGCATAATCCCCAATGCAACAGTCTTGTCACATTATTATGCCTTTTAGTATACAGACCATATGTCATTAGTGTATCACACCCAGCAGCAAGATGTGTGACTGTTTCTAATTATGTTTTACAAAACCTGCATTTGCCTGTTTCTCCAACATGTTGAATGGACTTTATAAACCAACATGTAAGTAGTCCACTATCCAGTACTGCTAATATTAAACTTTCATCTTTTGGTTTAAATTCACATCTCCGTAACCATTCCTGCATCAGATCCTGATTGACATGAGGTTGTCCCATGGGTTTTCTGTACTTGCAACTATATTTATGTCTTTTCCACATTTCTTGCCTTCTCATCTGATCCTACATCTTATATCTTTCTTCTGTTTTTCGGCACATTCAATTGCTGCCTGATTCTTGTCTACTTCTGGTTTGATTTCCATTCCTGCTTGACACCAATATGCTTCTGCTAAACTGAACAGTGAGGTCATATTAGACTTGTTCTCTTCATGTTCTAAAACATACTCTGTTTGGATCTTGTGAGGTCAGAAAATAAGTATGCAGTCCTACAATTGCAGATCTATATATGTAATTAATTTAGAAGAGAACCATACCTCCTTCAGAACAGGGAATGCATAATCTTGGTCTACACTGATTTTTATAAATCATATGATAAGCGTGAAGCATTTCTTTTGTTTTCTTGTCCAACTGATCCAGTACCTTTTGGGACCAGTCAGTCACCCACAACTGTAAGTTAGAACAGGAAGAGCAAACTGGTACATACCTTGGACTTTGTTCCTAGATATCAGGGCTGTTTTCAGTATTCATTTCAGTCTTCTAAAATATTCCTTACTAAGTTTTATTCACATTTGTTCATGTTTTATAATTGATCTTTATCAATTCCCAAATATTTACACACTCCCTCATGTTCAAGTTTCTTTATATTACATAGGTTCATAGGTTCATAGGTTCATACTAGGCTATCTGCCCTAGGACATTTATAAGCCTAGCCAGAGTGTGTTTGGCTTTCGCCACCCATTTTAAATGAAATTTGCTATGCCCTTTTTCGAGGTTAGTATACTGTGCCTCTGTCTAACAGTGACACAGAAGTGATACCCGGGGTAAACCTACGATCTCCCACCCACTCATCAAGATTCCTCTTGAAGAGAGTCAATGAGGGACTCTGCCTAACCTGGACTGGGATTTTATTCCAGAGTGAAGGGAGCCTCTGGATTATGAATCTGTCCTTCCAGCATGTCCTATTTATTTCAGTGCTGAGGTTCAAGTCTCTCGAGCGCGTAGGTTGATGGGATTTCAATTTGCTGAGGTGCAGCATGTCCATTAATTCCGGGTTGGACATGGCTTTATACGTCAGGCACAGATCGCCTCTGAGCAGGCGGTATGCCACTGAGTAGAGCTGGAGTTTCTTTAACCGGGCAGCATATGGCATCTGTTTGAGCCCTTTGATCCTCTTGGTGAGGTACTTTTGGGGTCTTTCCAGTTGCTGCAGGTGTCTGGTAAGGTACATCCCAAAAGGGGCATTGTACTCAATTATGGGCCTGATTAGGGATGAGTAAAGAGGCACAATGCCATCTTGTGATTTAGATGTGAATCCCTTCATGATTAGGTGGGCTATATAAAATGTTTTTTTAACCACTTTGGCCACGTGGTTTTCAAATGAGAGATTGCTATCAACATGGGTCCCCAGGTCCCTAATTACTTCTTCTGTACTTAATGGATTACCACCTATGTGGTAATTTGTGGGCACTTTGTTTTTGCCAAAGGGGATGACTATACACTTTTTGGTGTTTAGCTTGAGGCCATGGCTCTGGCACCAGTTATCTGTTTCTATGAGGCCCTTTTGCAGGATGCTTGTGTCGGCTGGAGAGTCGATTATGGTGCCTAGTTTGCAGTCATCTGCGAACTTGGTCAGCCACAGTCCTTCCATGTTGGCCTGTACCTCTGAGAAATATATACCGAACAAGAGAGATCCCAGGACTGAGCCTTGTGGGACGCCACTTGTAACTGGTTTGGAGTCTGACTTGGCTCCAGCAATTCAAACCATGTGGGTTCTGTCTTTGAGCCAGTTTGCAACCCATCTAGTGACATAGGGTTTTATATTTAAGCTGGTGAGCTTATCTATAATGCCTGAGTGGGGTATTGTATCGAAGGCTTTTGCAAGGTCCAGGTAGGCTGTGTGGACCACCTTCCCCTCGTCAATGGCTTTGGTGACTGTTTCAAAGAAATTGACCAGGTTTAAGAGGCAGAAACTGGGTAGGATCCAGTGTCTGTAGGTCCCAATATCTTTATTTATGAGGTCCATGATGATCCTTTCCATAGCTTTGCAGACCAAGCTAGTCAGGCTTATGGGGCGATAGTTTCCAGGATCCGGCTGAGATTGAACAGTAGTTTTATGTTTGGGTTTAGCTCTTCTTGGAGTTCATGTAGGACGCAGCCCGGGACACCATCTGGTCCCATTGATGCTGTGTTTTTTGCTTTGGAGAGGGCGGCTCTTACCTGAGCATCTGAGATGTCAGGGGGGCAGCACTCTGCTGGGATAGATATTTGCCCTTTTGGTGGGGAGGGGGGAGAACTTTGCGCTGAACCTGTCAGCTAGGATGTTGGCAATGTCTGTGGGTTCGGTGTATTTTTTGTTATTTTGGACTAATTCTGAGCATATCTGGGAATTCCCACCCAGGTTCCTAATATAACTAAAGAAAGCCTTGTGATTATCCTTAGTGTCCTGTGAAATTTTTCCTCTCGAAGCTGGCCTTAGATGATTTTATGAGTGCCCATAGTTTTTTGCTAATACTGATCAGAGATGCCTTCCCTTTTTGGGATTTTGCTCTATCATGTAGTAGCTTCCTCCTTCTATGGTATAGTTTGTTTATGGCTGGGGTCCACCAGACAAAGATGCCTGCCTTTGGAGGATTGAGTCTTGGTTTTATTTGGGATTGCATGATCCATGCATTCCTGAAGGTGTTCATAGAATGCGTTTATAAAGGATTCTGCGGTCTGGGCCATATTTTCCACAGGCCCGGGGGCTTTGAAGGATTCCACCTCAGTTTTGACGAGTGTGAAATTTGCTTTAGAGAAGTTTTTCACTGTGGTTTTCTGGGCAGGGGGTGGGGTTGGGATGTGAATATCCAGTGAGATGTGTTTATGGTCTGATCTTACCAGTGAGGGATACACTTCTGGTCTGGAGCATAGAGCCCCCATGTTGGTGATGATCAGGTCCAGTATGTTTTCCCCTCTTGTGGGAGTGGTAACAAGTTGTTCCATAGCATTTCAGTTTATAAATTCTAGGAACCTTTGGGCTAGGGTGTTGGAGCTAGAGTAATGCTCCCAGTCTATGTTTGGGTAGTTGAAGTCGCCCAATATAATGTTGTTTGGAGAGAACTTCATATTTTCCAGTGTTCTCAGGAAGGCCAAGTGGGGTTCCTGGGCTTGGGAGGGTGGTCTTTAGCAGGCTATAAACTGGAAGGCAGTTTTACCCACTGTTAGTTGCACATGGATAGTCTCTGATGCTTCGTGCGGTGCCACCAACCTGGAGGTGTGGGTATCTTTGACGAATATTGATACTCCCCCTCCTTTTGTGGTTCGGTCCAAGCTTTGGGGCCGAAAAGCATGGTATGAGGTATAACCTGGTAGTGCTGGGGTGCTCTTGGGAGCCTTGAACCAGGTTTCTGTTACTGCACAGATATCGATGTTCTCCATGCTAAGGAGAGTTTTGAGTGCGTGCATCTTGAGGTTTAGACTTCTGGCATTGAGTAGCATTACTCTTAGTTTCTTATCCCTTGCGATACCTATGGAGGTGGGTTTGTCTTTTGAGCCTTGCCTAAAAAATGCACTATGGGGGTGGCAAGAGCCTTTGCCAATATCCGAAAGCCCAGGGGTGACAGGTGCAAGCCATCCCTAGCGAAGCATCGTGGCTTGTCGAGCATGTCATCCCAGGCTGACAGGCATTGGATCCCCTTTGAATGACACCAATTCTTAAGCCAATTGTTGAAATTGATCATCTTGTCTTCATATTGTGGCATCATTCTTGGTGAGGGTAAGATGCTACTCAAGGTCAGGGTCATACCGGCCTGGGCTACATGCTCAGAGAGCTCCTCTATGTCTCTTTTCATGTAGTCCAGGGAGGTACGTCTCAGGTCATTTACACCAGCATGGACAATGACTGAGTCATATTTAGGTTCATAGGTTCATACTAGGCTATCTGCCCTAGGGCATTTACAAGCCTAGCCAGAGTGTGTTTGGCTTTCGCCACCCATTTTAAAATGAATTTTGCTATGCCCATTTTCGAGGTTAGTATACTGTGCATCTGTCTAACAGTGACACAGAAGTGATACCTGGAGTAAATCTACGATCTTCCATCCACTCATCAAGATTCCTCTTGAAGAGAGTCAATGAGGGACTCTGCCTAACCTGGACTGGGATTTTATTCCAGAGTGAAGGGAGCCTCTGGGTTATGAATCTGTCCCTCCAGCATGTCCTATTTATTTCAGTGCTGAGGTTCAAGTCTCTTGAGCACGTAGCTTGATGGGATTTCGATTTTCTGAGGTGCAGCATGTCCATTAATTCCGGGTTGGACATGGCTTTATACGTCAGGCACAGATCACCTCTGAGCAGGCGGTATGCCACTGAGTAGTGCTGGAATTTCTTTAACCGGGCAGCATATGGCATCTGTTTGAGCCCTTTGATCCTCTTGGTGAGGCACTTTTGGGGTCTTTCCAGTTGCTGCAGGTGTCTGGTAAGGTACATCCCAAAAGGGGCATTGTACTAAATTATGGGCCTGATAAGGGATGAGTAAAGAGGCACAATGACCTCCTGTGATTTAGATGTGAATCCCTTCATGATTAGGTGGGCTATATAAAATGTTTTTTTTAATCACTTTGGCCACGTGGTTTTCAAATGAGAGATTGCTATCAACTTGGGTCCCCAGGTCCCTAATTACTTCTTCCGTACTTAATGGAGTACTACCTATGTGGTAATTTGTGGGCACTTTGTTTTTGCCAAAGGGGATGACTATACACTTTTTGGCGTTTAGCTTGAGGCCATGGCTCTGGCACCAGTTGTCTGTTTCTATGAGGCCCTTTTGTAGGATGCTTGTGTCGGCTGGAGAGTCTATTATGGTGCCTAGTTTGCAGTCATCTGTGAACTTGGTCAGCCACAGTCCTTCCGTGTTGGCCTGTACCTCTGAGAAATATATACCGAACAAGAGAGGTCCCATGACTAAGCCTTGTGGGACGCCACTTGTAACTGGTTTGGAGTCTGATTTGGCTCCAGCAATTCAAACCATGTGGGTTATGTCCTTGAGCCAGATTGCAACCCATCTAGTGACATAGGGTTTTATATTTAAGCTGGTGAGCTTATCTATAATGCCCGAGTGGGGTATTGTATCGAAGGCTTTTGCGAGGTCCAGGTAGGCTGTGTGGACCACCTTCCCCTTGTCAATGGCCTTGGTGACTGTTTCAAAGAAATCAACCAGGTTTAAGAGGCAGGATCTGCCCTTAACAAAGCCGAACTGGGTAGGATCCAGTGTCTGTAGGTCCCAATATCTTTATTTATGAGGTCCATGATGATCCTTTCCATAGCTTTGCAGACCAAGCTAGTCAGGCTTATGGGGCGAAAGTTTCCAGGATCCGTTGAGGCACCACCTTTGTGGAGAGGGACCACTGTTGCTGTACGCCACTCTTTGGGTACATATCCTGTAGTAAGGCTGAGATTGAACAGTAGTTTTATGTTTGGGTTTAGTTCTTCTTGGAGTTCATGTAGGACGCAGCCCGGGACACCATCTGGTCCCATTGATGCTGTGTTTTGTGCTTTAGAGAGGGCGGCTCTTACCTGAGCATCTGAGATGTCAGGGGGGCAGCACTCTGCTGGGATAGATATTTGCCCTTTTGGTGGGGAAGGGTGGGAGAAGTTTGCGCTGAACGTGTCAGCTAGGATGTTGGCAATGTCTGTGGGTTTGGTGTATTTTTTTGTCATTTTGGACTAATTCTGAGCATATCTGGGAATTCTTACCCAGGTTTCTAACATAACTAAAGAAAGCCTTGTGATTATCCTTAGTGTCCTGTGAAATTTTCCTCTCTAAGCTGGCCTTAGACGATTTTATGAGTGCCCGTAGTTTTTTGCTAATACTGATCAGAGCTGCCTTCCCTTTTTGGGATTTTGCTCTATCATTTAGTAGCTTCCTCCTTCTATTGAGAGCTCCTCTATGTCTCTTTTCATGTAGTCCAGGGAGGTACATCTCAGGTCATTCACACCAGCATGGACAATGACTGAGTCATATTTGTACTTGCCTTGGAGTGACCTGAGTGCTTGTGTTATGTGGCGGATCCTAGCGCCTGACAGGCAGCTCACCGTGACCTTCTCCTTGTTCAGCCTGGTGAGCAGGACGTCAGTGTGCCTGACGATAGAGTCACCTTTTACAAGTATATCAGGTGTGTTGTTTAGCCTTAAGGGATGTGACTGTTTGGCACACTGGCTTTGTGAGCTATGTGTTGCATGTGTTTTGTTTTGGGGGTAGCAGTTGCTCGGGTGTCTGCTCTGGAGGTCTCTGTTGCTTAGGCAGATTTTTATTTAGAGCCTTGGAGTATGTTTTTGTGTGTTTATGTGTTTGGTTTGCTGTCGTGGTAGGTCTATGTGAGATTGGAATTGTAGTGAGTGTGGTTTCCTTCTCCTCCTGACTGGTTATGCCAGTACTGAGTTGGGAGAGCTTAGCCTCCAGTTTGGCTATATGGTTGCATCTCTCACATGTGTTGGACTTTGTTGGGAGGAGGAGAGGGCTGTCTGTGTACATGAGGCAGTTGTAACATTGCCTCAAGATTCCCAGATTCACCAGCTGGACCAGAGAGAAGATTGACAACTGACCTTTGTACATGCTAGAATAGTATTGGGAATTCCTTTATAATTGAAAAAAGGGCCAATGGGGAACAAGGTACTCAAGGGGAGTTTGTGAGGGTGTAGTGCTTTTAATTTTTTAGTGCTGACTTATATAATTGCTTTAGTGAGCAAGTGCCAGGCTTTAGAGTAGAAATAGGGTGTTTATTATGAGAACTAGATCAGTTCTAAGGGAAAAAAGTGAAGACCAGACTTTGTGGAGCCGAGAATGGTTTAAACCCAATTAAGCGGAGCTGCCCGATGCTGCGCTATGCGCAAAATCGCGCAAAGCCGGGCTAAAGCGGGTTTTATACAAGGCGGACTTGAAAGAGCTAGAAATTGGTCCAAAACAGCCAATACACTACCATATTCTTGTGCTGGGAACACTCCTCCACGGATAGATAGGCTGCTCTAAGCTCTCCACTGCCACTGGTGAACAAAGAAGCCTCCCTTTATTCAAGAAAGGAAATGGGCAACACAGGAACTTTCCAAAAGTCCAGAATAAAGCAAAGCCTGTATTTGGACTACTCTAAGTCAGGAAAGACGGGAAACAAGGATAATTTTTTTTTCTTCTTTTTTTGCAATCAACAGCAGGAAAATGCAATAAATATGTAACACAGGCTAGCGCACTTGAGTGTGTAGCCTCAACAGGTAAATGCAACAAACAGGGCAAACTTTAAAAGTGCAGGTGCAAAAACAACTTTAAACAGTTTAAAACAGTTCAAGAAGGAGAAATACTTGCAGTTTAGCTAGATTGGACAGTCGCCCAGGTAGTAGCAGCAAAAAAAAACACTTTTATCAGGTTAGCAGTCACTCTTTTAGCCTCTCTGCTGCTAGCACCACTCTACAGGACCACAAGGAGCTTGGCTGAGTAGTAACAAGCGCAAAAACCGTGCCAAAGCGGGTTTTATACAGGGGGACATGAAAGAGCTAGAAATTGGCCCAAAACAGCCAATAGACTACCAGATTCTTGTGCTGGGAACACTCCTCCAGGGATAGATAGGCTGCTCTAAGCTCCCCACTGCCACTGGTGAACAAAGAAGCCTCCCTTTATCCAAGAAAGGAAATGGGCAACACAGGAACTTTCCAAAAGTCCAGAATACAGCAAAGATTGTATTTGGACTACTCTAGGTCAGGAAAGACGGGAAACAAGGATATTTTTTTTCTTTTCTTTTCTGCAGCAAACAGCAGGAAAATGCAATAAATATGTAACACAGGCTAGCACACTTGAGTGTGTAGCCTCAACAGGTAAATGCAGCAAACAGGACAAACTTTAAATTACAAGCGCAAAAGCAAGCTAAAGCTGTCTTTAAAGCAGGGGGTTAGAAAGAGATAGGAAATGGCCCAAAATGGCCAATAAGCTACAAGTTACTGGGCTGGAACCACTCCTCAAGAGACAGATAGGCTGCTCAGAGCTCCCCACTCTCACTGGTGAACAAAGAAGCTTCCTCCTATCCGAATAAGGATATGGGCAACAAAGGTACTATGACACAGCCCAGAGATCAGCAATACCTGAAGACTGGACTATTCTAGTTCAGTAAAGGCGGTAAACAAGGATATATATATTTTTTTTAAGTAGCAGAAATTAGGTACGGAAACACAGTAAATGCTTTAATTCGGCTAGCACACTTGAGTGTGTAGCCTAACAGTTGCCTGTATCACTCTGCAGGACACCACAAGGAGCTGTGCGGAGTTGTATACAATAACAAACTTTTAAATCACAGATTCGCTAAAAAAAAAAAAAAACTGGCGTTTTAGGCAGAATTACTTAAGACAGCAAGAAAAGCAGAAAACTGATACTTAATCACTCCAAAGTCACTCTTTTGTCTATCTGCTGCTATAGACTCTGCAGAACACCTGGAAGGCACTTGCTGAGCGGAATACAAGCGTAAAAACTGTGCAAATTAGGCTTTTATAGCAGGGAAGTGAAAGAGATAGAAATTATCCCAAAATGGCCAATAAACTACTAACTTCTGGGCTGAAACCACTCCTCCAGGGACAGATAGGCTGCACAAAGCTCCCCTTTCTCACAGGTGAACAGAGAAACTTCCTTCTATCCAAGTAAGGTAATGGCAACACAGAAACTTGTAACACAGCCCTGGATTCAGCAATAACCTGAAAACTGGACTATGCTAGTTCAGAAAGGTGGGAAACAAGTATATCATTTTTTTTTTCAGAAAATAGAGCAGATACAATCAAAATTAGCCCCAAAAGGCCAATAAACTACCAACGTCTGGGCTGAAACCACTCCTCCAGGGACAGATAGCCTGCTCAAAGCTCCCCTCTCTCACAGATGAACAGAGAAACTTCCTTCTATCCAAGTAAGGTATGGCAACACAGAAACTTGTAACACAACCCTGGATTCAGCAATAACATGAAAACTGGACTATACTAGTTCAGAAAAGCGAGAAAGAAGTATATATATATATATATATATATATATATATATATATATATATATATATATATATATTCCAGAAAATAGAGCAGATACAATCAAAACAACACTTTACCCAACTGACCAGTTAAAAAGCTTAAAACTGAGCTCTGTTCCAGCAGTCTTCAATCAGACAAGTTCTAACTGCACAGTCCTGCCACTAGGTGACAGATAAACAAAGCTAGATCCAGCCGGCCTGAATCTAGTCTATGCTACAGCAAACAAGGCGTACCGATTTCAGAAAGAAACAGTTCAAGTAAGCATGGGCAATAAGCCTTTAACCAGAAATTCCCAGCTCAGAAGGGCAGAATCTAGCCTATCCTCCCACAAGAGTGCAGACCACAAACCTTCTTAATGTAAAATAACTGGCCTGAAGCCCAAGTCCTTAAACTAGAACTAATACACTTCCAGAATAACAGACACTGAGCCTTCAATCAGCAGTTCCCAACTTAGAAGGATGTACGCTTCCTGTCCTGCCACAACAGTGCAGACCACAAACCTTCCTAATGTAAAACAACTGGTTTGAAGCCCAAGTGCTTAAACCAAGGGCCTTAGAATAACAGTTACAATTTAATCAGGTTACTAACAAACAGTAATAAAGGCAGAAGAATAAATTTAATTGAGCACTTTTAAAAGAGGCAAAAGCAAAATAAAGTAATAAAGTAGGAAGAAACACAAATACAGTAAGGCAGTTAAAGTGCAAAAAAATTTTTTTTTTTTGAGATGGAGGAAACAGAGCAGATTAAGATACTATAGGGGAATACCCTTCCCAAGTGCTCTCTCTGTACACTGCAGAGGAGATGGGACTGGTAAGAGTATCCAAAATCAAAATATGATCTCACTGTACTCAGTTGAGTGAGCGAATGAGATGGGTCCAGGAGGAGTGTGCAAAAAGAGATTTACAGCAAGGGCAGGCAATTCCAAAGCCACCAAGATTAACACCACAACAAGAAACAGGGAGGGTGGATGGGGAACTACAGCAGAGATTCAGAGACACACACAATATTTACTGAATGTACTTGCCTTGGAGTGATCTGAGTGCTTGTGTTATGTGGCGGATCCTAGCGCCCGACAGGCAGCTCACCGTGACCTTCTCCTTGTTCAGCCTGGTGAGTGGAACCTCAGTGTGCCTGATGATAGAGTCACCTATTACAAGTGTATCAGGTGTGTTGTTTAGCCTTAAGGGCTGTGACTGTTCGGCACACTGGCTTTGTGAGCTATGTGTTGCACGTGTTTTGTTTTGGGGTACCAGTTGCTTGGGTGTCTGCTTTGGAGGTCTCTGCTGCTTAGGCAGATTTTTATTTAGAGCCTCCGAGTATGTTTTTGTGTGTTTATGTGTTTGGTTTGCTGTCATGGTAGGTCTATGTGAGATTGGAATTGTAGTGAGTGTGGTTTCCTTCTCCTCCTGACTGGTTACGCCAGTACTGAGTTGAGAGAGCTTAGCCTCCAATTTGGCTATATGGTTGCATCTCTCACATGTGTTGGAATTTATTGGGAGGAGGAGAGGGTTGTCTGTGTACATGAGGCAGTTGTAACATTGCCTCAAGATTCCCAGATTCACCAGCTGGACCGGAGAGGAGATTGACAACTGACCTTTGGACATGCTAGAATAGTATTGGAAATTCCTTTATAATTGAAAAAAGGGCCAATGGGGGAACAAGGTACTCAAGGGGAGTTTGTGAGGGTGTAGTGCTTTTCATATTTTAGTGCTGACTTATATAATTGCTTTAGTGAGCAAGTGCCAGGCTTTAGAGTAGGAATAGGGTGTTTATTATGAGAACTAGATCAGTTCTAAGGGAAAAAGTGAAGAGCAGACTTTGTGGAGCTGAGAATGGTTTAAACCCAATTAAGCAGAGCTACCCGATGCTGCGCTTTGCGCAAAATCGCGCAAAGCCACGCCAAAGCAGGTTTTATACAGGGGGACTTGAAAGAGCTAGAAATTGGCCCAAAACGGCCAATAGACTACCAGATTCTTGTGCTGGGAACACTCCTCCAGGGATAGATAGGCTGCTCTAAGCTCCCCACTGCCACTGGTGAACAAAGAAGCCTCCCTTTAGCCAAGAAAGGAAATGGGCAACACAGGAACTTTCCAAAAGTCCAGAATACAGCAAAGCCTGTATTTGGACTACTCTAGGTCAGGAAGGATGGGAAACAAGGATAATATTTTTGTTTTTTTTGTTTTTTGCAACAAACAGCAGGAAAATGCAATAAATATGTAACACAGGCTAGCGCACTTGAATGTGTAGCCTCAACAGGTAAATGCAACAAACAGGGCAAACTTTAAAAGTGCAGCTGCAAAAACAACTTTAAACAGTTTAAAACAGTTCAAGAAGCAGAAATACTTGCAATTTAGCTAGATCGGACAGTCGCCCAGGTAGTAGCAGCAAAAAAAAAACACTTTTATCAGGTTAGCAGTCACTCTTTTAGCCTCTCTGCTGCTAGCACCACTCTATGGGACCACAAGGAGCTTGGCTGAGTAGTAACAAGCGTAAAAACCGTGTCAAAGCGGGTTTTATACAGGGGGACATGAAAGAGCTAGAAATTGGCCCAAAACGGCCAATAGACTACCAGATTCTTGTGCTGGGAACACTCCTCCAGGGATAGATAGACTGCTCTAAGCTCCCCACTGCCACTGGTGAACAAAGAAGCCTCCCTTTATCCAAGAAAGGAAATGGGCAACACAGGAACTTTCCAAAAGTCCAGAATACAGCAAAGCCTGTATTTGGACTACTCTAGGTCAGGAAAGACGGGAAACAAGGATAATTTTTTTTTCTGCAGCAAACAGCAGGAAAATGCAGTAAATATGTAACACAGGCTAGCGCACTTGAGTGTGTAGCCTCAACAGGTAAATGCAACAAACAGGACAAACTTTAAAAGTGCAGGTGCAAAAACAACTTTAAACAGTTTAAAACAGTTCAAGAATGCAGAAATACTTGCAGTTTAGCTAGATCGGACAGTCGCCCAGGTAGTAGCAGCAAAAAAAACACTTTTATCAGGTTAGCAGTCACTCTTTTAGCCTCTCTGCTGCTAGCACCACTCTGCAGGACCACGAGGAGCTTGGCTAAGTAGTAACAAGCGCAAAAAACGTGCCAAAGTGAGTTTTATACAGGGGGACTTGAAAGAGCTAAAAATTGGCCCAAAACGGCCAATAGACTACCAGATTCTTGTGCTGGGAACACTCCTCCAGGGATAGATAGGCTGCTCTAAGCTCCCCACTGCCACTGGTGAACAAAGAAGCCTCCCTTTATCCAAGAAAGGAAATGGGCAACACAGGAACTTTCCAAAAGTCCAGAATACAGCAAAGCCTGTATTTGGACTACTCTAAGTCAGGAAAGATGGGAAACAAGGATCATTTTTTTTTTTTTGCAACAAACAGCAGGAAAATGCAATAAATATGTAACACAGGCTAGCGCACTTGAGTGTGTAGCCTCAACAAGTAACTGCAACAAACAGGGCAAAGTTTAAAAGCGCAGGTGCAAAAACAACTTTAAACAGTTTAAAACAGTTCAAGAAGCAGAAATACTTGCAGTTTAGCTAGATCAGACAGTCGCCCAGGTAGTAGCAGCAAAAAAAAAAACACTTTTATCAGGTTAGCAGTCGCTCTTTTAGCTTCTCTGCTGCTAGCACCACTCTGCAGGACCATGAGGAGCTTGGCTGAGTAGTAACAAGTGCAAAAAACGCGCCAAAGCAGGTTTTATACAGGGGGACTTGAAAGAGCTAGAAATTGGCCCAAAACAGCCAATAGACTATCAGATTCTTGTGCTGGGAACACTCCTCCAGGGATAGATAGGCTGCTCTAAACTCCCCACTGCCACTGGTGAACATAGAAGCCTCCCTTTATCCAAGAAAGGAAATGGGCAACACAGGAACTTTCCAAAAGTCATTCCTGCCCAAGTCTGATATTATCTTGGTGCTGCAGCTTTCCTGCTTTAGAGGTTGTTTTTTCACATTTATCAAGACCAAATGACATTCTTATATCATCCGAGAAACTTCTGACTAAATGTAGTTGTGCTTTCAGTTCCTCATCTGCTGAACTATACAGTTTTAAATTATCCACAAAAAGAAGAGAAGTCTTTATACTTTGTTGTTTGATGAGAGCCAATTGTAACCATAACACAATACGTGAAGTAGACAGCTTAATGGCTTGAAGGCAGGACAAAAGAGCAGTGGTGACAAAAAAGTCTCCTTGGAATAACCTCCTTTGAATGTTTATCCCTGGGAGAATAATTTTTCCTTTATCATGGCTTAATTACAAAGTGGTTTGCCACTGTTTCATGGTCACTGTAATGTAATTGATCAATGTAGAGTGTATCTTATACATCTGTAAGCACTCCTTTATCCATGAATGTGGGATGTTGTCAAATGCTTTTTTGTAATCCTTCCGTGCCATACTTAAGATTCTTCCCCTTTTTACAATTCTCCATTATGACTAATGACAAATGATCCTTTGTTTCATATGACTTTCTTTTATTACCCTTTTTATTCTATTGCCATGATTGAGTTTTCGTTTACATGACTATAAATTCTATCAGCATTAATTCCAGTGTATAGCTTATACATTGTCAGAAGGCAAGTTATTGATCCATAGTTTTTAGGATAGCTTGTAGGTTCACTCTTAAAGAGGAGTATCACTTTTCCTCTTGTTAACCAGGTTGGTGTTTGTTCAGGATGTGCATATAAATAGTTCTTGTTCGGGACTAAATCTTTATGTAAATATATTAATAATTTTAGCCAGAAGTTAGGTACTGCATTTCAGCCTAGGACTTTCCATTTAAGGGTTCATAGGTTCACAGGTTGGTACTAGGCTATCGGCCCTAGAGTCTATACAAGCCTAGCCATAACAATTCCATGGCTATTTCTTCTCACAGTATTTACTTCCCTGAACCCCTGTCTAGCAGAGCGACTGATGTGATCCCTGGGGTGAATTTCCTATCTCCCATCCAATCATCAAGGTTCCTTTTGAAGAGGGCCAAAGAGGTGCTCTGCTTGACATGTATGGGCAGTCTATTCCAGAGTCTGGGGAGTCTCTGGGTCAGGAACCTATCCCTCCAGCATGTTTTGTTCATTGTGATGACAAGGTTTAGATCCCAGGAGCGTGTGTCTCTGAGGGATTGGGATTTCTTTAAGTGCAGCATGTCCAACAGCTCTGGGTTTGACATGGCCTTGTATGTTAAGCAGAGATCGCCTCTGAGTAGACAATATGCAACAGACTATAGGTGGAGTTTTTTTAAACAGTCAGCACAGTACATCTGTTTTAGTGAAGCATTTCTGTGGCCTTTCCAGTTGTTGCAGATGTCTTGAGAGGTACATACCAAATGGGGCATTGTATTCTATAATGGGTCTAATGAGGGATGAGTACAGTGGGACAATGACCTCCTTTTTTCTGGATGAAAAACCCTTAGTGATGAGGTGTGCCACATAGAAGGATTTCCTGACTGTTGTGGTGATGTGGTTATCGAAGGTGAGACCACTGTCCACCTGCGTCCCTAAGTCTCTTATCACACTTTCAGTGTTTAGTGTACTGCCACCTATGTGGTAATTCATGGGTATATGTTTTTTCCCAAAGGGAATAACTATACATTTCTTGGCATTGAGCTTGATCCCATAGCTCTGGCACCAAGCTTCTGTTTCTGTAAGACATTTTTGTAGAATATCCACATCATTTGGGGATTCAATAATGGCTCCCAGTTTGCAGTCATCTGCGAACTTTGTTAGCCAGAGTCCCTTAGTGTTGGCCTGTACTTCAGAGAAGTAGATGCCAAATAAGAGCGTTCACAGGACTGAACCCTGAGGTACTCCACTTGTCACTTGTCAAGTTGGCAACCCATCAAGTGACATACGGATTAATGCCCAGATTAGTAAGTTTATCTACGATTCCAGAGAGGGGGATGGTGTCAAATGCCTTGGCGAGGTCCAGATAGGCTGTGTGGACCACCTTACCCTTGTCCACGGCTCTGGAGACTGATTTGAAGAAGTCAGTCAGGTTCAAGAGACAAGATCGGCCCTTCACGAACCCAAACTGCATGGGGTCCAGTGTTTGAAGGTTGCCAATGTCTTTCTTTATAAGTTCCATGATAATACGTTCCATGGCCTTGCAGATCAGGCTTGTCAGACTGATGGGGCGGTAGCTCCCGGGATCCAAGGTGGATCCCCCCTTGTGGAGTGGGATAACTGTAGCTGTGCGCCACTCAGTGGGCATGAAGCCTGAGGTGAGGCTATGATTAAACATGACACTTAGGTGAGGTGCCAGTTCATTTTGTAGTCCATGTAGTACACAGCCTGGGATGTCTTGTCCCATGGATGCTGTATTCTTAGCTTTGGAGAATGATTTTTTTTTTACCTGTGTGGCCATTATTACCGGAATTTGGCAATCGTTTGGTATTGAGATGGGCCCTTAAGGGGATGAGAGGGGGGTGAAGTTTGTACTGAATCGATCTGCCAGGATATTGGCAATATCCTTGGGATCAGTATATTTAATGCCATTCTGTTGTACCTCAGAGCAGATCTGAGCATTGCCATTTAGATTCTTGATATAGCCATAGAATGCCTTGTGGTTGTCTTTGGAATCTTTGGCAATTTTATTTAAATAGCTTTGGAAGATTTTATGAGGGATCTCAGCTTCTTACTGAGGCTGGTAAGGGAGTTTTTTGCATCCTGGGATTTTCCTCTTTTCTGCAACAGTTTCTTCCTTCTGTTGTAAAGTTTGTTTATGGCACGGGACCACCAGATTGGCTTCGTTTTTTTTGGAGGAGAGCATCTTGGTTCTATTGGGAATGGCATGATTCATGCACGAGTGGATGTGCTGATACAGTGCCTTAGTGTAGGATTCAGCAGTCAAACTTTCAGTTCCCGTCTGCATGGGTGTCGTGAAGTTTGTCACTTCTGACTTGAGTAGCATGAAGTTGGCTTTGGAGAAGTTTTTTATGGAGGTTTCCTTACTGGGGGGTGGGATGTGGAGTCAAGGGTGATTAGCTTATGGTCAGACATGACCATAGAGAGGGTGACCACAGGCGTGGAGCATCGATTTCCCATGTTGGTGATGACCAGGTCTAGGATATTGGAGCCCCTGGTGGGACTAAGGATTAGTTGATCCAGAGCATTGGAATTTATGAATTCCAAGAACCGCTGGGCAAAGTTGTTGGTACACGAGTAGTTTTCCCCTGTTAATGGCAGAGTAGTGGAAATCACCCAGTATTAAGGTGTTTGGGTGTATCTTAATATTTTTCAGTATGTTTAGAAAGGTGTAGTGAGACTCTTGGGGCATGGTGGGGGATCTCTAGCAAGCTACAATTTGGATTGCAGTCTTACCTAGTGTTAGTTGCACCTGTAAAATTTCAGACGCATTGTGTTGGGAAAAATAGCCTGGTGTTGTGAATATCCTTGGTGAATATGGACACTCCTCCACCATTATTGTTTCGGTCCTGGTTTGGTGGCCAAAAAGTGTGGTAAGAGTTCTAGCCTGGTATTGCAGGAGTGCTCTCTGGAGCCTTGAACCATGTGTCAGTTACTGCACAGATATCGATGTTCTCCATTTTTAGGAGTGCCTCGAGAGAGTGCATTTTGAGGTTTAGACTTCTAGCATTGAGTAGCATTACCTTCAGATTTTGCACGCTAGTACCTGTTACGGTGGTGGTTTTATGCTTTGAACTTTGCCTAAAAAAGGCAATGTAGAGGTGACAAGAGCCTTAGCCAATAACCTGAATCCCAGGGGCGACAGGTGCAGACCATCTCTGGCACAGCATCGTGGTCTGTTGATCATGTCATCCCAGGCAGACAGATTCTGGATCCCCTTTGAATGACACCAGAAGTTTAGCCAATTGTTGAAGTCAATCATTTTGTCCTTATACTGTGGTATCATTCTGGGCTAGGGTCATACCTGCCTGGGCCACATGATCCGAGGGTTCTTCCATGTCTCTTTTCATGTAGTCCAGGGAGGTACGTCTCAAGTCATTCACTCCAACATGGACAATGACAGAGTCATATTTGTACTTGTTGTGGAGTGACTTGAGTGCATGCGTTTATGTGGTGGATCCTGGCACCCGACAGGCAGCTGACTGTAATTTTCTCTTTGTTCAGCCTGGTGAGTGGGACATCAGTATGTCTGACTATAGAGTCACCTATGACTAAAGTGTTGGGTATGTTGTCTTGCCTTAGGGGCTGTTGTTGGGTGGCACACTGGTGTTGTAAGCTATGTGACACTTTAGTTGTGACTGGTGTTTGTTTGCATTTCAGCTTCGGAGGTTCTTGTTGCTTGGGCAGGTTACTTACTGGCCTCCACATATGTGGGTTTAGTGTTGCTATGTGTGGGTGTTGGTGGTGTGGGTTTAGAAAGGCTATGTGTTGCTTGAGGTGTAGTGCGGTTTGTTAACCTTCTCTTGACTGTCTAGCACAATCTTGGGTAGAGAGCTTTGCTTGCAGTTTGGCTATGTAAGTGCATCTCTCGCAGGTTGTAGTGTTGGGTGGTAGGAGGAGAGGGTTATCTGTGTACATGAGGCAATTGCTACATTGCTCCAGTATGCCCAGATTCACCAGGTGGACAGGAGAAATCACCGGAAGCTGACCCTTGGACATGCCTGGTTTGGTGCTTTTTTTTTTGCAAAGTACAAGAGCTGTTTTCCATACCTTAGCAAGGTACTTTGCAATTATAGGCTGTTTAGTGCCTACGATTAATTTCTCCTTATTAACAAGGAGACTTGAGTGCTTGTATTAGTTTAAGACTTCCTAGTGCTTTCCAGCAGGTTTTAAAGCAAGTACTAATCACAGGGATGCTTAAAGGTAAGATGAAAAAAAATGGTTTATCCTAAACACTGCAGTGTGCACTAGAGGAGTTAGATGTGAAAGTAGCTAATTTAAGTTTTACCTGTCTAAAAAGTTAAGTTTTAGTGGAGAGTCACTATTTTTATAATATTAAGATAGGTTGAAAGGGGGTGGTCACTTTTGTATTCTGGTACTATGGAATGCAGTAGGATGGCCAATAAATTTAAATAGTTGAAGGGGAGTGATTTCACAAAATGATAATTTTGTGCTTACTCACACAAGCCAGTAAAAACAGAGAGGAAATGAGATATATGGTCAAATTAACATAAGGGGAAGGCAAATATAAAGACAGTGGTGTTTAAGAACACTACAATAACCGGGTGAGAGGGTGGGGAAACAAATTTCTGCCTGACTAGCAAGAGACAGAGTTATGGTCTTTTTTCAAGTTTTAATATGCAGTTAAAAGCAGAATACAAGTAAAAAAAGAAGTTATGTACTCACCATAACAATTCCATGTTTGTAGTCCATCTCGCCCTTCATTCTTACTGATGGGATCAGAGATGATCCTCGGCTCCAACTCAGCCTATTTACAAGCTTGAAGTCTTCTAGATGGCTCGTGGCTAGGTAGGTGTCCCATGGTGCACCAGTACAATCCCCAGATCTTGTTTGCTGCTAACTAGGAGAAATAATAACCAACATACAGAAAGAAGCCATTAATAAAAGGTATCCAGTGAATAATTATAACAATATTGATCTGTCTCCAGGTACTTCCAGGATGGGGGTAGGAGGGCGGGATCGTAAGAATGAAGGGTGAGATAGACTACAAACATGGAATGTTATGGTGAGTACATAAATTCTTTATGTTCTGTAGTCCTATCTCGCCTTCATTCTTACTGATGGGACAGCGTCCCTAGTACCTTATTCTTGGGTGGCTCAAGGAAAAATACTCCTGAGTAGCATGGAACCAAAGGATGCTCTAGCCCTGGAGGTTAAATCCAATTTGTAATGAGTAATAAAAGTGTGAGGGGTAGCCCAAGTTGCTGCTGCGCAGATATTATCAAGTGGGACCCTGGCTTAAAAGGCTGCAGAGGTAGACTGAGATCTCGTAGAATGAGCCTTGATTTTGAAAGGTAAAGGCCTACCCTCAGAGGTGTAAATGTAAACTATACAGCTAGATATCCAGTTAGAGAGGGTTACTTTGGAAACTGGTAAACCTGACCTGGATTCAGAGAAGGAAGCAAATAATTGATCTGACTTCCTGAAGTCCTTAGTCCAGTGCAAATAAAAACATACTTGTCTATGAACATCCAACTGATGAAACCTGTATTCTGCTACATTGGAATTATTTGGGAAGAACACCGGACGTTCTATGGATTGGTTCAAAGTGCTATGGGAACAGACCTTGGGGACAAAGGATGGATTAGTACAAAGCGATACTCTGTCTTTGTGAAAAATCAGATAAGGGAGTTTTACAGATAGTGCTTGTAACTCTGACACCCTTCTGGCAGATGTGATAGCCACCAGAAACAAAGTCTTCCAAGACAGAAATTTCAAAGGTGATGAATGAGAAGGCTCAAAGGGAGGAGACGTCAATTTGGATAGCGCAAAATTCAAATCCATGAAGCAATAGGTTCTTGAAAAGGGGGTCTTAACAAAGTGGCACCTTTGCGGAAGGTTTTGCACAGCCTATGTGACATCAAATTAGAATCTTGTATGCCCAGATGAAAATTAGAAATTGCTGCCAATTGAACCCTAATAGTGGCAGCCGCAGAACCCTTGTGGAAAAGCTGACAAATTCCAAAACCACTGGAATGGAGGCGGTATAAGGGTCAACATTCTTTTTCTCAGCCCAGATAGAGAATCTCCTCTATTTACTGGAATATAGTCTCCTAGTGCAGGGTTTATAAGAGGGCATTAGCATATGAGTAATGGAGGGTGAGAAGTCATGAAGCCTGACTATGGATGGAACTGGAGCAGCCAAGCTGTCAAATTGAGGGTGTGTAACATGGGATGAAGCGAACCTGACATGTGCGTCAAGAGATCTGGCACTGGGTCCAGAATCCAAGGATTGTCTGGGAGAAGAGGCCCGAGGAAGGGGAACCAAACCTGACAAGGCCAGTAAGGAGCAATGAGGATCAATTTGCTTCCCAGCTGTTTCGCTTTCTGAATAACCTTGGGTATGAGAGGAAAGGGAGGAAAAGCATAAAGGAGACCCAGGAGCCAATCATGAACAAGTGCATCTCTCGGTGACTCCTCCAGAGGAGGGATGAGGGAGAAAAAGCTGCTGCATTTGGCATTGATCAGACTGGCAGAGAGATCGCAGCAAGGCTGTCCCCATCTGTGAAAAATCTGCTCCGCTATTTCTTGTTTCAGAGACCACTCATGAGGCATCAAAACTGCCCGGCTGAGCTTGTTGGCTATCATGTTGGTTGTCCCTGGAATGTGCATTGCCACCAGAAAATGCTGGGAAGATATCGCCCATTTCCAAACCCGAATGGCCTCTCGACAGAGTGGGTATGATCTGGTTCCAACTTGTTTGTTGATATACCATACCATACTACCGACATGTTGTCTGATTGTATCGCAATTGTTCCAAGAGGTAGAAGGTCGTGAAGTGCTTGCAATGCCAAGAGCACCACCCTCATCTCTAGAACATTGATATGCAGGTGAGCCTCGTGATCTTGCCATGTGCCTTGGACAGTCCTGCCTAGATAATGCCCCCCCATCTGTGAAGCATCCGTGGTCACAGTGGCAACGGGTTAGCGAAGGACAAATGAAGTGCCCATGGTTAACTGGGTGGGTTTAATCCACCAAATGGAGGTCCTTCTTGCAGGAGTCTGTCAGCAGTATGTGAGGAGATAATGGTAGGTGTTGAAAGTACCACTGGGATGACAGCAGCCACTGAAGAACCCTCATGTATAGTCTGGCTAGCGGCACTAGTAGTATGGTGGAAGCCATTGTCCCTAGAAGCTTCAGAATAGTCTTGGCCTTGACTTTTCGTAGGGGGAGAAGAAGTTGAATTTGAAGAACCAAAGTCTGTGCCCTTTCTACTGGCAGATGAGCCAACATGTCTACTGTGTCTATTTCTGCACCTATAAAATTCACAAATTGCGAGGGCAATAAGACAGATTTTTCCCAATTGATAGAAATCCCCAAGTGGGCGCAAAGATGAATGGTAGCGTCCCTGGTCTGAAGAAGTAGATGCCTGGTGTGGGCGGTCAGGAGCCAGTCATCCAGATATGGAAACACCTGGAATCTTTGATGTCCCAGGTGAACTGTCACTACTGCTATACACTTGGTGAACACCCTGGGGGTTGTGGTGAGACCAAAGGGCAGAGCACAAAACTGGTAATGACTGTCTCCCAGCTGGAAGTGTAGATGACTCCTTGATGCCCTGTCCATTTTTACATGGTAGTAAGCATCTTGGAGGTCTATTGAGCACATCCAAGTGTTTTTCCCTAGTAAAGGGAGAATATACTGCAGAGTCACCATCCAGAACTTGTCCTTCTTTACTGATTCATTCAGTCTGCTGAGGTCCAAGAGTCTCCAGTCCCTTGTACGTTTTGGCACTAAAAAGAATCTGGAGTAACTTCCGGATCCTATTTGGTCTGTTGGGATGGTTTTGATGACTCTTTTTGCCAGAAACTTGTTGACCTCCACAGTTGCCTGATCCCTGTGATTGGGTGAAACATCTGGGATCCTCCTGGGAACATAGGGTGGCAGAAAAAAGGGTATGACATAACCTCTGGTAATAATTCTTTGTATCCATTTGTCTCGAGTGATATTTAGCCAGGCTTCTTGATACAAAGAAATGTGACCCCTGACCGGCTCCAGAGAAGCACAGTCAGGCCCCACATCAGAAGCGCAGGTAAGGCCAGCCCCAAAACGAATCACGGCCTCCCTGGTTTTGCAGTCCACCCCTGCCTCTAGGGCAACGTCTACCATTTCCTCCTCCTCCTCCTCTGCCTCTGAAGGAGGAGTCACCTTGTGCATCTTGGAAAAACCTCTTGGACTTCTTGAACCACATTTTACCACCTCTCTGACCTTTAGGGTATGGTCTAGAAGGGACAGTAAAATGTACTCCCACGACAGAGAGTGTTTTTCCTTCTTGCTCACACCAGGTGAGTGTGTCCTTTACCTTGGGTCCAAACAATGAAGAAACATTGAAGGGGGCATTGGTAAAGGTAGACTCGAATGGTTCTGCAAAATTACACAAATGCATCCAGGAATGATGTCTTAGGGAAATTCCTGAACCACTGCTCTACTCGCTCCATCGGCTGCATATGAGATAAGCCTCATGGGTGAGTTGACAGAGTTCAGGGTGGACAACTGGGCAGACACCTTGTCAGGGACTCCCTCAGTACATTTACCTTGTAGAGAATCTCCTAAATCCTTAAGGAGATCTCACTGAAGCCTCAAGAAGTGTGTAAGGTAGTTCAGCGATCTAAGAGTAAATGCCGCTGATGAAAAGATATGCTTTCCATATCTGTCCATCGTTCGAGGGTTCTTATTAGGTGGATGAACAGAAGAAGAAGTTTCCACTAGCTCCTTCTTAGTGGCTGCCGCCACCACCATGGCATCTACGGGAACACCTTTAGACAAAAATTTGTTTTCCCTGGGTGCATAAAAAAACTTATTTGGTCTTCTTGGGACTGGCTCCATGGCATCAGGAGTATCCCACACCTTCCGACTAACTAGCTCCATCAGTTCGTCGAAGGGTGGAGACACCCAAGATAACTAGCTCCATCAGTTTGTCGAAGGGTGGAGACACCCAAGAGGCTGAAGGTTGAGACCCGAAAGCCTTCAAGTACACCGACTCTTCATCAGAAGGGCTGACAGTGGGCCAGCTGCACCTCTGCTTAAGGATTTCCAGGATGTCTATGAAAGAGACATCATCAGAGGATGACTTGGGGGACCCTTCTGACTCCTCGAGGTCAGTGTCTGATATAAGAGACTCATCCTGGGAGTCTACATGCTTCCTCTTGCATGTTCTCTTCCATGGAGGCTCCTCGGAAGGATATTCCAGGGAGGTCTCAGAAGAGTGTGGGCCACCAGCCGGTGGTTCCTGAAGCTGCGGGTCTCTGCTGTCCAGAGAGAGAGTAGGAGCTGAGACAGAAGTAGGTGCCCTAGGGGGGAGAATGTCGGTACCCCTGGTAGGAGCTGATGATCAGGACAGCACACTCCTCATCATCTCGAATGCTGACCTCTCCAGCTCCGAAGACCTCCTCAGCTCCGAGCAGACTGAGGATGCCATCAATTCCAAGATAGACATAGGGTCCAAGCTCACCCTAGCCGACGCACTGACAGAAAGGCTCAGAACCGAAGAGGTTTGGTTCCAAGCGTCCCTGTTGGGACTCACCGGGGATCTTTGGCTCCCAGACACCACAGACAGCACCGAGAGTGTCAGAGTGGAACTTGGCTCTGAAACAACCTCACAGGGAGCTGGAACCGAGGGTTCCACCAGTGGTACCAAACACTTCAGCTCCAAAAGACCAGCATGGCTCAGAGGAGGAATCACCGAAGAGGGGACGGACTCAAAGTGGCCCTGGAACCGACTGGGTCAGAGCCAACAACAATTTAGTTAAGGCAGATGACCTCAGAAGTCTCAGCACTACCCTCTCCACATCTTCATCCGATAAACTCCTGGAAGACCTGGAGGACAGAGTAGGAGAACGGGATCTCTGCATTATGAGTGACTTTAATGTAGGGGAGACCAGTAAAGGGTCCATAGACCGGCTCCATTGAATACTCTCAGTGGTCAGTTCCGAACTACTTGGTGCCGACCCTGTAACCACAGTAGTAAAACTCTCAATCGGCTCCAAACTCTGTGGGGATGATAAGACAGTAATTTTGTCAGGCTTAGTAATTTTAAGAGGTGGCTCTGAGACAACAGCCAGCACCGGGGAGGGCCTCTTAGAGGATTTGGACTTTTCCTTTTTAGATCCCTGAGATCTAGCAGAGGAGGAAGAGCTAGCCAGGTGTTCCTCAAATGAAGGCTTTAGGAGACCTTTTAGAATGAGCTTATTTTTTCTTTCTTGCAACACCCTAGCACTAAAAGAGTGGCAAAATAAGCAAGTTTCCTGTAAGTGGAAGGCCCCAAGACAGTAAACGCAGTTACTGTGGCCATCCATTATGGACATCTTCTGTGAGCATTTTATGCATTTTTAAAGCCAGATGGCTTATGGTCCTTGCCTTCCTTAAACATCTCACAGAAGAAGAACTCACACACATACAGAAAAGAAGTGGCAGGACTAGGTTCTCTAACTTAAACGGGCCTAGCCCTACAGGAACCAGTAAAGAAACACCAGGAGGACTAGGTCCTCTAACTTAAATGGGCCTAGCCTGGGTAGGAAAGAAAGGGAGACTAGGTCCTTTAACTAAAACGGATCTAGGGGGTACAGAAACAAATAGAGAGACTTGCACAGACAATAGAACAGGAATACAATCTAATTTGTGGAAAAAACACAAAGAACAAGGTCAACAGAACCTCATTCTGTCAGCTACACTAATAACAGCAAGCGGAAAGCTCTGCAAAAAAGTTATTACTTATAAGTATTTAAACCAGCACGCACAACCTAAACTAAGCGCAAAAGGTGCCTAAAACTGCTACTATCAAAGGTATGAAAACAAATATAGAAGTCTATATCTATATACAAACCAAGTGAAAACTGGCACACAGGATACCAAGTACTATAAGGCCAACGGCCAACTGTACTTAAAGAAATGCACACAAAAGGCGCTCTAAGAAACACTAACTATTCTAACTGCAACACTACACTAATTATAGCTATACAATGTTATATAACACTATCAAAATGTGAAATAGAAGATTATCCAAAAGTTTTGAACAAAATGTGTAAAACTTAGCCATGGCCAAGAAGAAGCACATACAAACTCGTTGACACGGCAAACGAGATCTGGGGATTCTACTGGTGCACCATGGGATACCTATCGAGCCACGAGCCAACTAGAAGACTTCAAGCTTGTAAATAGGCCAAGACGGGGCCGAGGATTGGCTGCGATCCCATCAGTACGAATGAAGGCAAGATAGGACTACAGAACACCACAAGGTAAATAAAACAAATCACAGTATTCAAAATAGAAAAAGGCAATAAAGTAGTATAACAAATAAAAAGCAAACTAACCTTTCCCTCACAGCAAAGTGTAACAGAGTCTGGGTGAGCCTTTCTAGCTTTTCTTATTTTTTTTTTCAGTTTATCTGGCTGTTACTTCATCCCATTTCATATCCTGCACATTTGAACTTCTTACTCTTTCTTTTACTTCTTCTGTCCATTCAGTGTCTTTGTTATGTTCCACAGGGTCTTCATAGATATTTCTCCAAAATGTGTCTATTTCTTCTTTTTTGGTGGTATTCCTATTCCTTTTGTCTTGTTACCTAATACTTTATAAAACTTTTTGGGGTCATCAAAGAATTGCTTATTTTGTACTTTTCCTTTAGATTTACCTGCATATCTTCTAAGTTTTTCTGCCTGTGCTGATATCTTTAGTTTATTATTTGCAAAAGTGTATGATAGATACTGTTCTGTTCTGATGCTGTGTGTTGTTTTCATCACATCTATCTTTCTGAGTATTTTTGTTGATCTGTTGCTCTTCTGCTTCTAACAGTGACACTTCTTGTCCTAATTGCTTTATAGTTTTCCATATTCAATGTTTCCATGATGGCATTTGATTTCTTCCCTTCCTCTCCCTTATTGCCCTTTATCTGTTATTAATTTAGCTGCACAATAATACATCCTATTTACTTCTGTTATATCACATGAATTTCTGTTAACACACTTGATTACTGTGTTCATTTGCTTTATCAAACTTCTAGCATTTTGGGTCTTATTGACTTTCTGTAATTTATTTATTTAATTTATATTAATTTGTTTGTCCATCTCTATTAAATCAAGCAACTCTTCCCTTAGATCATTTTCTTCTAAACTAAGGGCACATTCTTTGTTCTCCTTTTCCTGCAGGCATCCTACAGAAAGTTCCAGAGCATCTTTCTGTAACATATTCTCTTCAGCTTCATCCTGAGTCATCCATTGCTCTGTCACATGGGAACTCACTAACCTATCACTCCACAACACTAACTGTGCCAGAGTCGCCATTGTTTCCTGCTCCTTCTCTTGCTGTGCAACTCCATCTGAACTCTTGTACTGGTTTCCTACTAAAGGTTCCAGATTATCTTCATATAGCAACTGATAAGATGCTTCTTGTTCCACAAGTTTCTCCTAATTTCGGGACTCATTGTTCTATTATGCTGTGGTGTTACCAGAGTTGGATTTTCTACACTAAATCCTTCACTTCACAGATAATCCATAATCTCAGTTTCCATTTCTTTAATTTCTCCATTACTAATCCTCCCTACTCCCCTCTTTGTTTTATTTTTGTATTGTAAAATTTTCTATATCTATGTAGTGTTGTTTTTTCTGTTTTTTTTTCTGTCTTTTCTTTAAATGTGGAGCTTTTCTCCCCGGGTCTCTGCTGAAAAGGGATATGTATCCAGTCGGACTAACCCGGTAAACAAATGTAAAATAAATAAATAAATAAATAAATAAAATAAAATGATGCCTTTGCCTGTATTTCTCTTCAAATATCTTTTGTGCTGCTTTATTCATATCAGTTAGTTTTGCTTTCTCCTTTGCATATATACTGCACCATATTAAATCTCTTTTTCTTTCCCATGTCCATATTTCTTCTTCGAATGTCTCACGCTCTTCCACTTTCTCCTTACTTTGGAGACTCATTATTCCATCATGCTATGACATAATCTTTGTTAGAATTTCTGTACTAAATCCTTCACTTCTCAGGTATTCCATAACTTCAGCTTCTATTTGTTTAACATCTACTTTACCAATCTTATGTTCTACATTCCCCCTTTGTGATCTTATGTTTTAGTATTGTGAAATGTTCCATATCTGTGTGCCTTTGCCTGTATTTCTCTTCAAATATCTTTGGATCTGCTTTTTTTGTATTGATTAGTTTTACTTTCCCTTTTGCATAAATATTACACTATATCAGATCTCCCTTTCTTTATTTCCTGTATCCATGTTTCTTTTTTATACCTATCTCTAGATTTTGTTCTTTATAGTTTTACACTTCTTCAGTCACTTCTTTTTCCACATGGCCCACGATTTCTTGGTCTATATAATGGTCTTCATGAATCTATTGTATTAACAAACACAAATTTGCATTTGAAACTTTCAACAGACAGTTTTCCTTTGTGGAAGTACTTTTCTTTAATCTAATTTCTCTCTTAATTATTTTGAATATCTTCGATCCAGAAATTCTAGGCTTCTTTCACAATAGTAACAATACGTAATTTATTTCTTATCCTCATTAGTCCACTCTATCATCTTTATGGCTCTTTTTTGGCTTGTCAGTTTTATGATATTTGTGGACTACTACTACCTTTTACAACAAGGGGGTCAGCCTTCCCTAAGCCTGGCCTAATTCCACTGTAAGACTCTTTCCATGTCTTGAGGATTCTACCCCATTATTTTTTCCAGTTCTGACACCTGTGCAAATATCAGGATTGGGCACTTTTGTATCCTGGGACTTGTGCACCCATCTGTCTTTTTTATTTTTTAACCTACTTCTGTCCATGATATATGCTCTATAAAATGCATTCTCTATATCAGTGTTGTCTTGGTGAGATTTTGTAAAAACAGGGTCTACCTCCTGAAGGTACTCACCAAGATTTGAGGATGAATTCAAGTTCCAGCTATACTACACTCCTATACTTGCTGATTTTATCATCTCTCCATTTGGACCTAGCTATACATCAATCTGAGTATCTAAATGTATCAACAGAGATTATCAGCATGAAAGTGAAAGCTAAGCAAGATAGTGATAAATACTACACTTCGGGTATGAGTGGTCACTAATGATAGCCCTCTTTGCCTCCACAGAGAATTCATAACACTCCAACCTTTGTTCAAGGATTCCACAAGAAGTGATTTTAATACAAATGTCTTCTCTTTTCAGTAGAAGTAAGACTTCATATTTGTGCTTTTTCACTACATAGCTCCAAACTGGCAAAGAAACTGTGGATATCAAATGCTTTTACTGTTAAAGATAATTTCCAGACCACCATAGAGACTTCCAGTAAAACAGGACCTACATACCAAAAAAGGAGAAGAGTTCTGCATACATTTCTAAACTCATTCAGTCTGATGGAGTGTCCAATTGCCAAGTCTTAAGTATTTATTTTCTCTACGGGTGTTGCACAGTTCCAAAAAAAAAGTAGCAGGTCTTAATACAATGGCATACATTTTTAGTGTGGGCAACAGATAAAGGGGTATAACCAGACTGTTCTGATATTGTTTTCATCTTGGATTACCTACAACAGACTCTACAGAAGTCAAACTTAACGTATTCCTTCATAAAATCTGTGCAACCAATTTATATGCATGCCCATCTTGGTTTATGCCTTTCACTTCCCTGTCAGAAGTTTAAGAAATACTCAAACCAATCCTACATTTGAGATCTTAAAAAGAAATAATGTTCTCACTCTATGACTTTTTTTTTCAGTAAACTTGACTATATAGCCATCTGATGGCATTCAATTTAATGCTATTATGTTTGTCTCCAGGAATGTTTTATTTCTGGTAACAGTCACATCTGCTAGACAGAGTTCAGAAATACAGGTTTGATGAGTTCTCAGGCAATTCTACAGTTTCTTAAGGATAGTCAGTATAGGAACTAAATATGTTTCATACTTGAAATAATAACCAAGTGGGCTCTGAACCAGTTTATTCAGTTTTCTGCACACCACCCAAAAATAAGAATTCATTTGAAAGATTCTTGCATTCTCTGGATATGCATATATATCTATATTATATATATATATATATATATATATATATATACTATATATATATATAATATATATATATAATAGATATACCTATATATATATAATAGATATATCTATATATATAATATACATATATGTAATATATATGTAATATATCTCTATATGTATATATATATATATATATATATATATATATATAGGGTCATAGGTAGATACTAGGCTATTGGCCCTAGAGCCTATATAAGCCTAGCCAAAAAGGTACCCTGGCTTTCGCCATCCAAGAAAATTACTTTCCTGGGCCCCTGTCGAGCAGGGCCCCAGAGGTGATTCCCAGGGTGAATTTCCTATTTCCCATCCAACCATCAAGCTTTTTCTTGAAGAGTGCTAATAAGGAGCTTTGTTTGATATAGACAGGTAGTTTGTTCCAGAGTATGGGAAGTCTCCGGGACAGGAATCTATCCCTCCAGCATGTTCTGTTTATTGTGCTGACAAGGTTTATGTCTCTACAGCATGTAGCTCGGCGGGATTGGGATTTCTTTAAGTGGAGCATGTCCAACAGCTCTGGGTTTGACATAGCTTTGTATGTTAGGCAGAGATCAACTCTGAGGAGGCGATATGCAACGGAGTAAAGCTGGAGTTTTTTGAGACGGTCTGTGTAGACCATCTGTTTGAGGCCGGTAATCCTCTTTGTCAGGTATTTCTGCGGCCTTTCCAGTTGTTGTATATGTCTTGTGAAGTACATACCAAAAGGGGCGCTGTACTCTATAATGGGTCTAATGAGGGATGAGTAGAGGGGAACAATGACCTCTTTTTTCCTGGATGAGAAACCTTTTGTGATGAGGTGTGCCACGTAGAAGGATTTCCTGACTACTGTGGTGATGTGATTATCAAAGGAGAGACTACTGTCCACCTGTATCCCAAGGTCTTATCACACTTTAGGTGTTAAGTAGACTACTACCTATGTGGTAGCTCATGGGTACAGAGTTTTTACCAAAGGGGATGACAATGCACTTTTTGGCATTGAGCTTGAGGCCATGGCTTTGAAACCAGGCATCTGTCTCAGTGAGGTTTTTTTGTAGGATGTCCACATCGTTAGGAGTTTCGATTATGGCTCCTAGTTTGCAGTCATCTGCGAACTTCGTTAGCCAAAGATCTTCTGTGTTAGCCTGTACTTCAGAAAAGTAGATACCAAACAGGAGAGGACCCAGGACTGAACCCTGTGGTACTCCACTTGTCACTGGTCTGAAGTCGGGTTTGGAATCTGCTACTTTCACAGTGTGGGTTCTGTCAGTGAGCCAGTTGGCAATCCATCTTGTGACATAGGGATTTATACCTAGTTTAATGAGTTTATCTATAATTCCAGCATGGGGGATGGTGTCAAAAGCCTTGGCGAGATCTAGATAGGCTGTGTGAACCAACTTACCCTCGTTTACAGCTTTTGTGACTGCTTCAAAGAAGTCTATCAGGTTTAGGAGACATGATCAGGCAATATCTTTAAAAGAATATATTATCAAAAATTTAACACATAACTAGACTTTGCTCAAATGGCTATAACACAGCATTTATTTTTGCTATGACTCCACCATAGTAGTAACCACTTCACAAGCTTAGTTGGGGAGTGTTGTCTGCTAAGGACATATGCATGGCTGCCATTTACCAATTATGACAACGTTCATAGGTTCATAGGTTCATACTAGGCTATCTGCCCAAGGGCATTTATAAGCCTAGCCCATAGATATGTGGCTTTCGCCACCCCTTTAGTTTGAATAAAACTATGCCTATTATTTTGCTGTGCCTCTGTCGAGCAGTGACACTGAAGTAATCCCTGGGGTATATCTGCGATCTCCCATCCATTGGTCAAGATTCCTCTTGAACAAGGCCAGCGAGGTGCTCTGCCTCACATTTACCGGGATTTTGTTCCACAGCATAGGGAGTCTCTGGGTGATGAATCTGTCCCTCCAGCACGTCCTATTAATAACCGTGTCAAGGTTTAAGTCTCCTGCCCTTGTGGTTCTGAGGGATCTAGATTTTTTGAGGTGAAGCATATTCATCAAATCTGGGTTTGACATGGCCTTATATGTCAAGCACAGGTCACCCCTGAGCAAGCGGTATGAGACTGAATAGAGCTGGAGTTCTTTCAGTCGGGCAGCATAAGACATATTTTTGAGACCCTTTATCCTCTTGGTGAGGAACCTTTGGGGCCTTTCCAGCTGCTGCAGGTGTCGGGTCAGATACATTCCGAATGGGGCATTGTACTCAATCATAGGTCTAATGAGTGATGAGTACAGGGGGACGATGACCTCCCTTGATCTAGATGTGAATCCCTTCATGATCAGGTGGGCAATGTAGAAGGTTTTCCTGACTACTTTAGCAACATGAGTGTCAAGCGAAGGCTAGTGTCAACCTGGGTCCCCAGGTCCCTGATGACTTCTTCTGTGCTCAGTGGATTGCCACCTATATGGTAGCTAGGGGTAACATTGTTTTTCCCGAAGGGTATGACTATGCATTTCTTGGCGTTTAACTTTAGGCCATGGCTCTGGCACCAGTTATCCATTTCTGTGAGGCCCTTCTGAAGGATATCTGTGTCAGAAGTGTTTTCGACTATGGCCCAGTTTGCAGTCATCTGCAAACTTTGTCAGCCATAACCCTCCTGTGTTAGCTTGTACTTCAGAAAAGTAGATGCCGAACAAGAGTGGACCCAGGACTGAGCCCTGTGGGACACCACTTGTGACAGGCTTTGAGTCTGACATGGCTCCAGCAACTCTGACCCTGTGGGTTCTGTCACTTAGCCAGTTTGCAACCCATCTTGTGATGTATGGGTTTACATTCAAGCTGATGAGTTTTTCGATAATACCTGAGTGGGTATTGTGTCGAAGGCCTTTGCCAGGTCAAGGTAGGCTGTATGGACTGCTTTTCCCTCATCAATGACCTTGGTGACTGTTTCGAAAAAGTCAACCAAGTTTAAAAGGCATGATCTGCCTTTGACAAAGCCAAACTGGGTTGGATCCAAAGTCTGCAAGTTCCCTATGTCTTTATTTATGAGTTCCATTATGATCCTCTCCATGGCTTTGCAGATAAGGCTTGTCAAGCTAATGGGACGGTAATTTCCAGGGTCGGTGGAGGCACCGCCCTTGTGAAGTGGGACCACAGTCGCAGTGCGCCACTCCTTGGGTACGTATCCTGAGGTGATGCTAAGATTAAACAGCTGTCCTAACTGCGGGTTTAATTCCTCATTGAGTTCATGGAGCACACAGTCGGGGACACCATCCAGTCCCATGGATGCTGTGTTTTTTGCCTTGGAGAGAGCAGTTCTTACCTGGGCGTTGGAGATGTTTGGGGGGGCTACAATCCTCTGGTATAGATATCTCTCCTTTTGGGGAGGGGAGAAGTTTGCACTGAACCTGTCAGCCAGTATGTTGGCAATGTGTGTAGGTTCAGTAATCTTCACATCATTTTGGACTAATTCTGAGCATATCTGGGAGTTTCCTCCTAGGTTTCTAACATAGCTAAAGAAGGCCTTATGATTGTCTTTTGTGTCCTTGGCGATTTTTCTCTCAAAGTTAGCCTTGGATGATTTTATGAGAGCTCTTAGTTTTTTACTTATAATGATCAAAGGTGTCTTACCTTTCAAGGATTTTGCTCTATCTTGTAGTAGCTTCCTCCTTTTGTTGTAGAGCTTGTTTATGGCTGGGGTCCACCAGACTGGACGCTTGCCTTTGGTACAAAGAGTCTTAGTTTTGTTTGGGATTGCCTGATCCATGCAGTCCTGTAGGTGCTGGTGGAAGGCATTTGTAAGTGATTCAGCGGTTTGATTGTTAGACACATACTGAATGTTTAATTCCCAAAATAGAGCACAATTCTCTAAATGAATAAGGTAACATCTTTCAACCTCCCGTGGCTCAGAGACTGTACATTTTTAAGGAAACTGCAACAACCCACTGACAAAGTTCTATAAATCACATATATGCACTGCAAACAAAAGTAACTGCAGATCTAAGTATATGACACCTTCATTCTAAAAACCCTCTCCATCCCTTCCACTTACCATAACAATGAATTCAGAGAACACAAACAGCTGGAGTCTGTACTATGCTAATGCATTAAAATGCTCATTTCACCTGCATATCTCCACTTTTCAGTCATTACAAATACTCCACATTTACACTTCGACCTCAGTTTAATATATAATAATATACATAGATTTGCCACTGCTGCCTCTATTAAGCACCATCAGAGTCTGGTCCTCTTTATTATTTAACCATGACATAAACACTTATGTACACTGACTGGACAATTCTATTCAAAAAACTCCCTGATCAGTAGTAAATGCTGCTGCTAATATATTGGTAGGTCACAGTTCAACAGGCACAGAATTTGAGGTCCTGGCTGCAAGCAGCAGACAAATGAAGTTCAGGTTCCCATTCCAAGTCTACAGACTGTAACTGTGAGCCTCAGAAAAGACAGAATTTGAGTACAATTAGGAAAATATATATACAAATTCATGAAAATATATATACAAATTCGAAGACTGCAGTATCTTGGAATAATCCCCCTACAGTACACACACACACACACACACACACACACACATATATGTATATATATATATATATATATATATATATATATATATATATATATATATATATATATATATACATACATATATACATACACACACACACACACACACACACACACTGTATTATAATCATGAAAGACGGAAACCGCGATTACGAAAACATCGACACAAAAAGACCGAACTACCAGATGAGCAAACCACCTAATCATCGAAAACCACAACATTGAACGACTTTCCCTAACCAACAGCACCATGTAAGTATACCTAAACCAACTACAAAAAACAATAACAAAACACACTTTTGCAGGGGGGCAAGCCCCCTGCACCCCTACACCCCCCTACTTAAATATACCAACTCCGAGATCGTACTACAGTGGGGGAAAGGGTATATACCCTTATCCCCCGAATCACCCTGCTAGCCAAACAAATCAATTAGATGTTTTGCCTTTCGCTGTTCTGGTGGTTTGCTCTTCTGGTAGTTCGCTCATTATGTGTCGACGTTTTCGTATCTGCGGTTTCCTTCTTTCGTGATTCTGATAAAGACCCCACACAAACACGCACACATATATATATGTGTGTGTGTGTGTGTGTGTGTCTATATATATATATATATATATATATATATATATATATATATATATATATATATATATATATACATACATATATACATATATATAAAATATATATAGATATACATATATACATACACACACACACACATATATATATATATATATATATATATATATATATATATATATACACATATTATATATATTATATAATAATACAATATGAAGCTCACCAAGAATGATGCCACAATATGAAGACAAGATGATCAATTTCAAAAATTGGCTTTAAGTATTGGTGTCATTCAAAGGGGATCCAATGCCTGTCAGCCTGGGATGACATGCTCGACAAGCCACGATGCTTCTCTAGGGACGGCTTGCACCTATCACCCCTGGGATTT
Organism: Protopterus annectens; assembly: GCF_019279795.1. Taxonomy (NCBI): domain Eukaryota; kingdom Metazoa; phylum Chordata; order Ceratodontiformes; family Protopteridae; genus Protopterus; species Protopterus annectens. Next base: position 1,269,192,355 of record NC_056732.1, on the reverse strand, counting down.
CTGATATTGGCAAAGGCTCTTGCTACCCCCATAGTGCCTTTTTTAGGCAAGGCTCAAAAGACAAACCCACCTCCATAGGTATCACAAGGGATAAGAAACTTAGAGTAGTGCTACTTAATGCCAGAAGACTAAACCTCAAGATGCATGCACTCAAAACTCTCCTTAGCATGGAGAACATCGATATCTGTGCAGTAACCGAAACCTGGTTCAAGGCTCCCGAGAGCACCCCAGCACTACCAGGTTATACCTCATACCATGTTTTTCGGACCCAAAACTTGGACCGAACCACAAAAGGAGGGGGGGTATCAATATTCGTCAAAGATACCCACACCTCCAGGTTGGTGGCACAGCACGAAGCATCAGAGACTATCCATGTGCAACTAACAGGGGGTAAAACTGCCTTCCAGTTTATAGCCTGCTACAGACCACCCTCCCAAACCCAGGAACTCCACTTGGCCTTCCTGAGAACACTGGAAAATATGAAGGTCTCTCCAAACAACATTATATTGGGTGACTTCAACTACCCAAACATAGACTGGGAGCATTACTCTAGCTCCAACACCCTAGCTCAAAGGTTCCTAGAATTTATAAACTCAAATGCTATAGAACAACTTGTTACCACTCCCACAAGAGGGGAAAA
>NC_056732.1:1269179215-1269186715 GCF_019279795.1 Protopterus annectens | reverse complement strand
TAGAAAAAGATATTACTAACTACTTATTAGTCACTATGGATGTAAAAGATTTGTTTACATGCATTCCGAATGAACTGGGACTTCAAGCCATAAGAGAGATTTTGTTGAGATGTTCCCATTATAGTAATAATAGACAAATCCTAATTAACCAGTTATTAGAACTTGTACTTAACAACAATCTTTTTATGTTTAAGGACAAATACTATTTACAAAAATGGGGGGTGGCCATGGGCACCCCCTGTGCGAATAGTTATGCAAATCTTGTTGTTCATGAATGGGAATGGAATTTTCTGTTTAAACATAGACAATACAGCAACATTAAATTGTATAAAAGATTTGTGGACGACGTCCTTATTATTTGGGAAGGAAATAAAGCTGACTGCATTCAATTCATCAAAGATATAGAAAGTACTAGCTCTTTTCTGAGGTTCACTGTTGAAACCTCACAAGAACAGGTTTATTTTTTGGACCTAACTTTGAAGTTTAATGCTAATGGAATGATTAATACCTCTCTTTATAGAAAACCGACTTGGAGAAACACCTTATTGAAATATGAAAGTATGCATCCTAGACATACCTTCCCAGGAATTGTCAAAAGTCAATTTAATAGAATAGCTAGGATTTGTTGTGATAATGATGTTTTTTTATCTGAAATAGAAAAACTAGAATTACTATTTAGGGAAAGAGGTTATAGTAATAAACTAATTAAAAAATGTAAACAACAGATGACTGATATCATAATAACAAATACTGATAATGTAAACTGTGGTGCAAAGCAGGTTTTCCTAACAGATAAACCTACGAATGGTAGATTTACAGAGAAGTTGTCATTCACTATGAAATACACTAGTGATATCGTTTCTCTTAGGAAGGTAATCAGTAAAAATTGGAACATACTTATCATGGATCCTTTCACAAAGACCATTGTTGGTGAATATCCCAGATTTAGTTACAAGAATTGTAACAATTTTAAGCAACTACTTTGTACAGAAAAAAATAACCCACATAGTACTACCAAACCTCTTCAAACTGGAACCTATCCTTGTGGCCATTGTCACATGTGTCCATACATCTCTAAGAAGCAGTTTTTTAAACATCCAGAAGGCTTATATATGTTTACGCCAACTAGTTACTCTAATTGTGATAGCACCAATCTTGTATATCTTGCAACCTGTGAGAATTGTGATGCATTCTACGTAGGTCTAACTAAGAGGAGACTAAGAGATAGGGTTTATAATCACCTTTATGATATTAAAAAAGGAAATGAGCAAAATGCGTTAGCGAAGCATATACAAGAGCATACAACTCATAGTTTTAGCTTTAAAGTCTTACAATTGGTTACTCAAAATTCTAGAGGAGGTGATAACACTAATCATCTGGCTTGTATCGAACTCAAATGGATATTTACTCTAAAAGCGCACATTAATCCAGGTATTAATCAGTTTATATCAATCAAACCTGTATTGAATAATAGGAAATTATGACCTGATTTACATATATTTATTTATTTAATATTTATGTAATATTTAAATATTATCAATTCATGCTGTTCTAGGTAATTATTTATTAATTCATTTTAATCTTATTGGGTTTCAAACAATGGAAGATTTTAATGAGGTTTTTATATGTATTAATTAATTATTTGTTTATTTATCTAATATTTAATATTTATTTAATATATTTAATATTATATTTAAAATTTGCATATATCACAATTGGTTAATATTTGATGTTCATACTATTATACATTCAATAAAAGCCTGTCAAAGGTTTTAAAGAAATATTAGTGAACGGAATGAACTATATGTTAGTTCTATTTACTTACTTTTGTAAAGGAACACTTTTTTATTGATGGACTTTTAAGTTTTGATATTTGATCAGGTCTCTGCATATATATATATTTTGTCTTTTGATCATTTAGGCTGTTTAGATGTTATTATTGAACTGTACGCGATACGTTACTATGGGTGACTAAGGTTGTAAAATAACAGATGCACTTTATTATTTTTAGAAGATATTAACAGGTTTCATGAATATTATGCATTAGAAGTGAAATATTATTTTATTTATTATTTTTTACTTTTCATTTTCTCATGTGTTATGTTATATGCTTTGAGTAAATGTGCATAAATTGTTGTTTCAATGGATAGCCAGTATTTAAATGGTTGGAGCACTTTAAGCACTTTAAGCGTTTAACTTTTTATTAAATTAGCTAATTGATTGATTGTTTGGCTTGCCCGCCAAAAGTTTTGTATAAAATAAGTGTCTTTCTCATTCATAATTAAATCTGAAGAAGCGTAGTTATTCTACGCGAAAGCGCTCATTCTTGGTTTGCAAATAAAGACATTTTATGCTACAACGGAGGTTCCTTTTTGTGGTGATTCCTTCTGCATCTGCTGTTACAACTATTTACAAATGTGCAAGACTTGTGCTTAAATACTTTTCTACATGTAAAATACTGCAGATATATTTTGGCCAATGACTGCTCTTAGGGTAAAAGAGTTGACACTTTTTAAAAGAATCATTAGTATAACAGAGAGGCAATAATTAGTATGCATGAGTTGTGTCACACTGCAGATACTTATTAACCAATGACAGCTTCCTGGATTTAGAATGACTCACTCCTGAAACTTGAGCTGCTGCAGCTGAATATGTGTGCCTCTGTGGGGGTAGTTACACTAGCCATCTCAGAGCACACTTTACATTTAAGTTTTCATTGAGACCTGGGGTGGTCTCTGCATTTAATAGTAGTTGCCAGCATAATTCTTTTGAGTTCTAACAATGTTTTACAGTCACCATAAAATTGATCTACTTGCACTAAAATGAAGAATTTAAAACCGGTAAAGTTTACACATATAGAGCTGTGCCTGCCCAGAGCATTGCTATTATCTTTATTCCTTATGGCTGCTAAATGCTCTTTGATGCGGTCAGAAAGTTTTCTGATCGTTTTTCCTACGTAAAAGGATTGGCAGGAGTTGCATGTTCCTGCGTAGACTACAAACATGGTGTGGCAGTCATAGTGTTTAAGAAACGCAATGGTCAGATTACAGTGCCTAAAACAGAAGCTAGCGCCCGTATGAATATGCGGGCAGACAACACATTTAGTACAAGTGAACATGCCTTTGACATAGTCATTTGGTACCTGATTAATTAAAAAATGTGGTTTGTCTTTCTCACATGCCATTTTTAGGGTTGTAGTCCTTTTGTAAGAGAAGTTTGGTTCTTCTCCCAGAATTTTTCTTAGTTCGTTGCTGGCCCTGATAATGTTCCAGTTGCTGCTGATAATGTTTTTGATGGCTCACCTGTCCCTGCTGATTGGTAGCGGGAAGCTGCAGTTCCTATCTGTGCAAGTTTCATTGCTTGTAGAGGCCTTAGGGGTAAAGCCATTTTTTAGGATTGCTTTGTATTTGTTATGCCTGTGTATAGCAACATCCGTGAAAACTTCGTAGATAAGTTGCTTGGGGTAATGTTTGCTTGCAAACATGTGCGCAAGGAATTTGCTTTCCAGGTGAAAGGTGCTGTCCTCTGAAATGATACGGGATAGTCTGATAAACTGTCCTTGAAGCACATTATTCTTCATGAAGAAGGGATGTTGGCTGCGAAAGTCTACGAAATTATTCCTGTAGGTGTCCTTGCGATACACGTTGGAGACTAGCTGTCCTGTGCTAGCGTCCATGGTAATTTGGATGTCCAGGAAGTTTATTTTAGCACTGCAGCCTGAGATAACAAAATCCAGATAGGGGATACTGTTGGGCAGGCAGTTGATGAAAGTGTCCAGATCTTTTTGGTGGCCTTCCCACACAAAAAAAATATTGTCAATGTAATGCCTGTATAGATGGACCTTGTTGAATTGTGGTAAGTGGACTAAGGTTTCCTGTTCCCATGTGCTTAACACTAAATTGGCAAATGCTGGGGCCATTTTGGACCCCATCGCTACTCCTTTCACTTGCTGGTATATGTTTCCGTTGAAGTGAAAGAAGTTGTTTGTTAGCACTGCTGTGGTTAGTGCTAATAAGGTTTCCACTCGACTGGTGTGGAATTTAGCGTATTTGCTGAGGAACAATTCGATGGCCTGTACGCCCTCGTGGTGTGGGATGTTCGTGTATAAGGCCACTATATCCAGAGTGACCAGTATACACTTTTTAAAGTCCAACGTGGTATTGTGCAAAATGTTGAGGAAGTCCCATGAATCCTTTATATAGAACGCTGTGGATTGGACTAAGGGATTGAAAACATAGTCCAGATACTCCGAGATGTTCTCGGTCTTGGTCCTTTTGTTGGAGATGATTAGCCTGAAGGGGGTCCTTGTGATCCTTGTGGATCTTGGGGATGCCGAATAGTTTCCCCAGGCTAGGTTTTTGTACTACTAAAAACATGTATTCCTCCAGCGTAACATGTTGTCCCAGTTCTAGCTTTTTTAGTAGCTTATCTACTGCTGAAAACTGCTTATTTACTTCTTTTGAAGACACAGGCTTGTAAAATTCGTTGTTGATTAGCGTTGTTTTTATTTTCCTGATGTAGACTTCTTGTTCCATTGCTGCAAGTCCTGTACCTTTGTCAGCTTTCATAATTCTTAGCTGACTGTCTCTGTTAAGCTCGTTTAGAGCTTGCTGCTCCTGTGTGGAGAGATGAAACCATTTGTCGCAAGTGGGTTGTTTCAGCAAGAGCCTAAGTTCATGCTGAAAAGTAGTGAGGGTGCTATTTGGCACCGGGGTGAATACGCTTTTCTTTTTGAGTGTGTGCTGGTTCGTTTCATTGACATCAGTGGTGCTAGCCCTGCTACTATCTGGGTCGTAGTACAATATTTTGAGGTTGAGTTTCCTGAGGTACAGGCGTAAATCGAGTGACACATTGGTGATATGTGCTCTTTGTGAGGGGATAAAGGTAAAGCCCTTGTTGAGAAGCTGAAGGTGCTAGTCTTTGAAAACTCTATTGGTCAGGTTGAAGAAGGCAGTGGAGACCATGAGTTCCCTTTCCATTAATAAAACCTCCTCATCGTGCTTCTTGTTCTCATCGATCTGCCCCTGTAAGAAAAATTGTTCCTCCCTCTGCCTCTCTGTCTGCCTCTCCCTCTGCCTCTCGTCACCATGGTGTGCGTTGCTGAGTTCAAGTTGGTTAGTGGTTCCTGTAATAAAAAAGACTCCTGTGTTCCGGCTGGGGTAGAGTTCATAGTTGCCTCAAGGGGTAAACTGGCTGCTATAGGAGTCCTTGGTGTGTTGTCGTTTTCCTGCCTCGTGTTGTTGGCCACTGGGGGAGTACACACACACACACACACACACACACACACACACACACACACACACACACATATATATAAATATATATATATATATATATATATATATATATATATATATATACACACATATACACATATTTATACGAGTAAATTGGAATTATTTTTACTTCTGTTTGGAGTGTTCCTGTGTTGGAGACTTGTATGCATGAACCTTTTATGTTTTTGAAAGCCTTCAGCCTTGGTTTGCTCCTTTACTATTATTGTTTTGTTTATAATACTTTGTTGTGTTTGCACACCCTTAAACTAATACTTTGTTGAAGCACCTTTTGATTTAATTACAGCATTCAGTCTTCTTGGGTACACACCTGCCATCAATTAAAGAGACTTGATTAACCCCAAATAAAGTTCAGCTGTCCTAGTAGGATTTTTCTGACATTTACTCAGTTGCCTGTTACAGCAAAAGCCAGAGTACGCGGATAGCTTACAAATCATCAAAGGGATCTCATTGTTGAAAGGTATCAGTCAGGAGAAGGGTACAAAACAATTTCCACAGTACTGGATATACCATGGAACACAGTGAGAACAGTCATCAAAAAGTGGAGAAAATACGGGACAACAGTGACTTTGCAAAGAATTAGATGTCTCTCCAAAATCGATGAAAAAACAAGATGAAAACTGGTCAGGAAGGATGCCAAGAGACCTACAGCAACACTGAAGGAGCTGCAGGAATTTCTGGCAAGTACTGGTTGTGTGCTACATGTAACAACAATCTCCCGTATTCTCCATATGTCTGGACTATGGGGTAGGGTTGCAAGACGGAAGCCTTTTCTTACACAGAAAAACACCCAGGCCTGTCTAAAATTTGCAAAATAATACATCAAGTCTCCCAGAAGCATGTGGTAAAATGTGTTATGGTGTGATGAGACCACGGCTGAACTTTTTGGACACAATTCCAAAAGCTACGTTTGGAGCAAGAACAACACTTCACATCACCAAAAGAACATCATCCCCACTGTGAAGCATGGTGGTGGCAGTATCATGCTTTGGGGTTGCTTTTCTTCAGCTGGAACTGGGGCTTTAGTCAAGGTTTAGGGAATTATGAATGGTTCCAAATACCAGTCACTTTTGGCCCAAAACCTTCAGGCTTCTGCTAGAAAGATGAAGATGAAGAGGAATTTCACCTTTCAACACGACAATGACCCCAAGCATACATCCAAATAAACAAAAAAATGGCTTCAACAGAAGAAAATTCAGTTTTGGAATGGCCCAGCCAGAGCCCAGACCTAAATCCAATAGAAAATCTGTGGGGTGACCTGAAGAAGGCTGTGCACAAGAGATGCCCTCGTAATCTGACAGATTTGGAGCGCTTTTGCAAGGAACAGTGGGCAAATATTGTAAATTCAAGATGTGCCATGCTGATAGACTCCTACCCAAGAAGACAGAAATCTGTAATTAAATCAAAAGGTGCTTCAACAAAGCATTAGTTTAAGGGTGTGCACACTTATGCAACTAGCTTATTGTACGTTTTATTTTTTATATTTTTTCCCCTAACAGATTTGTTTGTTTTTCAATTGAATTGTACAAGTTATAGGTGACATTAAAGGTGAGAAAAGTTTTAAATGATGTATTGTGGTCTCATTTTTTTATATCACAAAAACCTGGTATTTTAACAGGGGTGTGTTCACTTTTTATATCCACCATATATATATATATATATATATATATATATATATATATATATATATGTATATATATATATATATATATATATATATATATATATATATATATATATATATATATGTGTGTGCTTATATTATATATATATATGTATATATATATATATATATATATATATATATATATATGTGTATATATTTTTTATATATATATATATATATATATATATATATATATATATATATATATATATATAAATAGGTGACTCTATTGTCAGACACACTGACGTCCCACTCACCAGAATGAACAAGGAGAAGGTCACTGTAAGCTGCCTGTCGGGTGCCAGGACCCCCCACATAACACAAGCACTCAGGTCACTCCAAAGCAGGTACAAATATGACTCCGTCATTGTCCATGCTGGTGTGAATGACCTGAGATGTACCTCCCTGGACTACATGAAAAGAACATAGAGGAGCTCTCTGATCATGTAGCCCAGGCCGGTATGACCCTGACCTTGAGTAGCATCTTACCCTCACCAAGAATGATGCCACAGTATAAAGACAAAATGATCAATTTTAACA